>NC_068402.1:204070-245095 GCF_023724105.1 Carassius gibelio | reverse complement strand
CAGCGTTTCTGAGTGAGAATAGCATATTTCTAGTGGCAATGTAACTTTTCATGCAAAAGTGACCAATTCTGCCTAAAATGCTCCCAGGAGCATGCATATGTTGAAACTAGCTGTTTTAAAGCATATCTAGCTCAGAACAGCGTTTCTGAGTGAGAATAGCATATTTCTAGTGGCAATGTAACTTTTCATGCAAAAGTGACCAATTCTGCCTAAAATGCTCCCAGGAGCATGCATATGATGAAACTAGCTGTTTTAAAGCATATCTAGCACAGAACAGCGTTTCTGAGTGAGAATAGCATATTTCTAGTGGCAATGTAACTTTTCATGCAAAAGTGACCAATTCTGCCTAAAATGCTCCCAGGAGCATGCATATGATGAAACTAGCTGTTTTAAAGCATACCTAGCACAGAACAGCGTTTCTGAGTGAGAATAGCATATTTCTAGTGGCAATGTAACTTTTCATGCAAAAGTGACCAATTCTGCCTAAAATGCTCCCAGGAGCATGCATATGATGAAACTAGCTGTTTTAAAGCATACCTAGCTCAGAACAGCGTTTCTGAGTGAGAATAGCATATTTCTAGTGGCAATGTAACTTTTCATGCAAAAGTGACCAATTCTGCCTAAAATGCTCCCAGGAGCATGCATATGATGAAACTAGCTGTTTTAAAGCATACCTAGCACAGAACAGCGTTTCTGAGAGAGAATAGCATATTTCTAGTGGCAATGTAACTTTTCATGCAAAAGTGACCAATTCTGCCTAAAATGCTCCCAGGAGCATGCATATGATGAAACTAGCTGTTTTAAAGCATATCTAGCTCAGAACAGCGTTTCTGAGTGAGAATAGCATATTTCTAGTGGCAATGTAACTTTTCATGCAAAAGTGACCAATTCTGCCTAAAATGCTCCCAGTAGCATGCAAATGATGAAACTAGCTGTTTTAAAGCATATCTAGCTCAGAACAGCGTTTCTGAGTGAGAATAGCATATTTCTAGTGGCAATGTAACTTTTCATGCAAAAGTGACCAATTCTGCCTAAAATGCTCCCAGGAGCATGCATATGATGAAACTAGCTGTTTTAAAGCATATCTAGCTCAGAACAGCGTTTCTGAGTGAGAATAGCATATTTCTCGTGGCAATGTAACTTTTCATGCAAAAGTGACCAATTCTGCCTAAAATGCTCCCAGGAGCATGCATATGATGAAACTAGCTGTTTTAAAGCATATCTAGCTCAGAACAGCGTTTCTGAGTGAGAATAGCATATTTCTAGTGGCAATGTAACTTTTCATGCAAAAGTGACCAATTCTGCCTAAAATGCTCCCAGGAGCATGCAAATGATGAAATTAGCTGTTTTAAAGCATATCTAGCTCAGAACAGCGTTTCTGAGTGAGAATAGCATATTTCTAGTGGCAATGTAACTTTTCATGCAAAAGTGACCAATTCTGCCTAAAATGCTCCCAGGAGCATGCATATGATGAAACTAGCTGTTTTAAAGCATATCTAGCTCAGAACAGCGTTTCTGAGTGAGAATAGCATATTTCTAGTGGCAATGTAACTTTTCATGCAAAAGTGACCAATTCTGCCTAAAATGCTCCCAGGACAAGCATATGATGAAACTAGCTGTTTTAAAGCATATCTAGCACAGAACAGCGTTTCTGAGAGAGAATAGCATATTTCTAGTGGCAATGTAACTTTTCATGCAAAAGTGACCAATTCTGCCTAAAATGCTCCCAGGAGCATGCATATGATGAAACTAGCTGTTTTAAAGCATATCTAGCTCAGAACAGCGTTTCTGAGTGAGAATAGCATATTTCTAGTGGCAATGTAGCTAGTGTACTTCTATATAGTTTAAAATCTCGACAACTTTCTGTGTCTTCTTCAGGCATTACCTGTGTAAAATAAATGTTTTCTTCTCTGAGCTCAATTTAATTTTTTAATCTTCTTTCTAAACACCATGTATGTAAGTGAAAAAGAAATAAATGGGTCTGTTAAGATAGTAACACAAAAAAGTGTGCACTAAAACAAAAAAATTAAACTTATAAGAGTGTAAGGGAAGATGAAAGAGTGCTTAAATTCAAAATATGCACTTTTAAGTGCTTGATATATTCAAAAATAAACAAATTGGCCTCGGGCCTTCGAGGTGGCCTCTTCCTGGGCAGAGAAAAATTATGGGGGCAAAGTGAACGCAGACACTGTAGAACAAGCAGAAGCTCTTATCACAGCTGAATTGTTTGAGGAGGAAACAGTGCCACATCCACAAAGCCCAGGAAATCAGGGACCAGCGGGCCCTCACACATATGCGCAAGTGGCAGCCTCCAGACCCCCAACTGCTACAGTAGCTCCCCCTACTAAAAAATTAAATTGAGCTCAGAGAAGAAAACATTTATTTTACACAAGTCATGCCTGAAGAAGACACAGAAAGCTGTCAAGATTTTAAACTATATACAAGTACACAAGCCTTTTATTGCGACCTTTCGACAAACTTCTGTGTCTTCTTCAGGCATGACTTGTACATTTTTGTGTATCACATTTAAACCAACTATATACAAATTCCATTTAAATTTTTCAGAGCCTTTTCTTTGAATATATCAAGCACTTAAAAGTGCATTTTTTTAATTTAAGCACTCTTTCTTCTTCCCTTACACTCTTATAAGTTTATTTTTTTGTTTTAGTGTACACTTTTTTTGTGTTACTATCTTCACAGACCCATTTATTTCTTTTTCACTTTCACACACTTATTTGTGTTTTTAGCACCCCTTTGTTTTATTTTACAACACATATTAATCCACATGACCATCACAATAATCCACAAGTAATCCACATGACTCCAGTCCATAAAAGAATCCATCATTAACTTTAAACTATTTGTTTTTGCCTAAATTATGAGATTTTAAACTGTGATAAGAGCTTCTGCTTGTTCTACAGTGTCTGCGTTCACTTTGCCCCCATAATTTTTCTCTGCCCAGGAAGAGGCCACCTCGAAGGCCCGAGGCCAATTTGTTTATTTTTGAATTTAAAAATATAAAAAAAATTAAAAATTCAAAAATAAACAAATTGGCCTCGGGCCTTCGAGGTGGCCTCTTCCTGGGCAGAGAAAAATTATGGGGGAAAAGTGAACGCAGACACTGTAGAACAAGCAGAAGCTCTTATCACAGCTGAATTGTTTGAGGAGGAAACAGTGCCACATCCACAAAGCCCAGGAAATCAGGGACCAGCGGGCCCTCACACATATGCGCAAGTGGCAGCCTCCAGACCCCCAAATGCTACAGTAGCTCCACCTACTAAAAAATTAAATTGAGCTCAGAGAAGAAAACATTTATTTTATTTTTAATTTTTTTTATATTTTTAAATTCAATAATAAACAAATTGGCCTCGGGCCTTCGAGGTGGCCTCTTCCTGGGCAGAGAAAAATTATGGGGGCAAAGTGAACGCAGACACTGTAGAACAAGCAGAAGCTCTTATCACAGTTTAAAATCTCATATTTTAGGCAAAAACAAATAGTTCAAAGTTAATGATGGATTCTTTTATTACAAACACACAGCTTTTTGCTTCACATGACGTTAATTGATGGACTGGAGTCATGTGGATTACTTGTGGATTATTGTGATGGTCATGTGGATTAATATGTGTTGTAAAATAAAACAAAGGGGTGCTAAAAACACAAATAAGTGTGTGAAAGTAAAAAAAAAATGGGTCTGTGAAGATAGTAACACAAAAAAGTGTACACTAAAACAAAAAAATTAAACTTATTAGAGTGTGTAAGTGTACAGTGTCTGCGTTCACTTTGCCCCCATAATTTTTCTCTGCCCAGGAAGTGGCCACCTCGAAGGCCCGAGGCCAATTTGTTTATTTTTGAATTTTTAATATTTTTTTTTTATTTTTTTTTAGTGTACACTTTTTTGTGTTACTATCTTCACAGACCCATTTATTTATTTTTTTACTTTCACACACTTATTTGTGTTTTTAGCACCCCTTTGTTTTATTTTACTAAACATATTAATCCACATGACCATCACATGACAGAATAACATAGGTTATATAGACAATTGGACGAGCTTTTGGGGCAGACCTGACCTGTTTAAAAGAGATGGTCTTCATCCCTCCTGGGGTGGCGCCACTCTTCTGTCTAGAAATATGGCAAATAGTCTTAGTGTTTATACTTGACTAACTGGGGCCCAGGTCAGGAAGCAGACAGACTGGCTAAACCGACCGTCTGCTAGCTGCCTCCCGTCACAGAGGTCAGTTAATTCTCAGCACATAGAGACTCTTTCACCTAGATATCACACTATAGAGACTGTGTCTGTTCCACGAACTAGAAAATACAAAAAACGTCCAAACCAAGTTAAGGTTAACAATTTAATTGAGGTTTAACAAATAAAAAACAAATGCAATATGGATAAACAAATGATAAAGATTGGCTTATTGAATATCAGATCCATTTCTACGAAAACACTTTTTGTAAATAATATGATAACTGATCATAATATAGATGTGCTCTGCTTGACAGAAACCTGGCTAAAACCTGATGATTACATTATTTTAAATGAGTCCACCCCCCAAGATTATTGTTATAAACACGAGCCGCGTCTAAAAGGCAAAGGGGGAGGAGTTGCTTCAATTTATAATAACGTTTTCAGGATTTCTCAGAGGGCAGGCTTCAAGTATAACTCGTTTGAAGTAATGGTGCTTCATATAACATTATCCAGAGAAACCAATGTTAATGATAAATCCCCTGTTATGTTTGTACTGGCTACTGTATACAGGCCACCAGGGCACCATACAGACTTTATTAAAGAGTTTGGTGATTTTACATCCGAGTTAGTTCTGGCTGCAGATAAAGTCTTAATAGTTGGTGATTTTAATATCCATGTCGATAATGAAAAAGATGTATTGGGATCAGCATTTATAGACATTCTGAACTCTATTGGTGTTAGACAACACGTTTCAGGACCTACTCATTGTCGAAATCATACTCTAGATTTAATACTGTCACATGGAATTGATGTTGATAGTGTTGAAATTATTCAGCCAAGTGATGATATCTCAGATCATTATTTAGTTCTGTGTAAACTTCATATAGCCAAAATTGTAAATTCTACTTCTTGTTACAAGTATCGAAGAACCATCACTTCTACCACAAAAGACTGCTTTTTAAGTTATCTTCCTGATGTATCCGAATTCCTTAGCATATCCAAAACCTCAGAACAACTTGATGATGTAACAGAAACTATGGACTCTCTCTTTTCTAGCACTTTAAATACAGTTGCTCCTTTACGCTTAAGAAAGGTTAAGGAAAACAGTTTGACACCATGGTATAATGAGCATACTCGCACCCTAAAGAGAGCAGCCCGAAAAATGGAGCGCAGCTGGAGGAAAACAAAACTAGAGGTATTTCGTATTGCTTGGCGGGAAAGTAGCATATCCTACAGAAAAGCATTAAAAACTGCTAGATCTGATTACTTTTCTTCTCTTTTAGAAGAAAACAAACATAACCCCAGGTATTTATTCAATACAGTGGCTAAATTAACGAAAAATAAAGCCTCAACAAGTGTTGACATTTCCCAACACCACAGCAGTAATGACTTTATGAACTACTTTACTTCTAAAATCGATACTATTAGAGATAAAATTGCAACCATTCAGCCGTCAGCTACAGTTTCGCATCAGACAGTGCACTATAGACCCCCTGAGGAACAGTTCCACTCATTCTCTACTATAGGAGAGGAAGAATTGTATAAACTTGTTAAATCATCTAAACTTACAACATGTATGTTAGACCCTATACCATCTAAGCTCTTAAAAGAGGTGCTTCCAGAAGTCATAGGTCCTCTTCTGACTATTATTAATTCCTCATTGTCATTAGGATATGTCCCCAAAACCTTCAAACTGGCTGTTATTAAGCCTCTCATAAAAAAGCCACAACTTGACCCCAGAGAACTAGTTAATTATAGACCAATCTCGAATCTCCCTTTTCTGTCCAAGATACTAGAAAAGGTGGTATCCTCACAATTATATTCCTTCTTAGAGAAAAATGGTATATGTGAGGATTTCCAGTCAGGATTTAGACCGTATCATAGTACTGAAACTGCTCTCCTTAGAGTTACAAATGATCTGCTCTTATCATCTGATCGTGGGTGTATCTCTCTATTAGTTTTATTGGATCTTAGTGCTGCGTTTGACACAATTGACCACAACATTCTTTTGCATAGACTTGAACACTTTGTTGGCATCAGTGGAAGTGCATTAGCATGGTTTAAATCGTACTTATATGACCGCCATCAGTTCGTAGCAGTGAATGAAGATGTATCATATCGATCACAAGTGCAGTATGGAGTACCTCAAGGCTCAGTTCTAGGGCCGCTACTCTTCACGCTTTATATGTTACCCTTGGGAGATATCATCAGGAAACATGGTGTTAGCTTTCACTGTTATGCTGATGATACGCAGCTCTATATTTCCTCGCAGCCCCGTGAAACACACCAATTTGAAAAACTAATGGAATGCATAGTCGATATAAAAAATTGGATGACGAGTAATTTCTTACTGCTAAATTCAGAAAAAACAGAGGTGTTAATCATAGGGCCTAAAAACTCTACTTGTAATAACCTACAACACTGTCTAAGACTTGATGGTTGCTCTGTCAATTCTTTGTCATCAGTTAGGAACCTAGGTGTGCTACTTGATCGCAATCTTTCCTTAGAAAGCCACGTTTCTAGCATTTGTAAAACTGCATTTTTCCATCTCAAAAATATATCTAAATTACGGCCTATGCTCTCAATGTCAAATGCAGAAATGTTAATCCATGCATTTATGACTTCAAGGTTAGACTATTGTAATGCTTTATTGGGTGGTTGTTCTGCACGCTTGGTAAACAAACTACAGCTAGTCCAAAATGCAGCAGCAAGAGTTCTTACTAGAACCAGGAAGTATGACCATATTAGCCCGGTCCTGTCCACACTGCACTGGCTCCCTATCAAACATCGTATAGATTTTAAAATATTGCTTATTACTTATAAAGCCCTGAATGGTTTAGCACCTCAGTATTTGAATGAGCTCCTTTTACATTATACTCCTCTACGTCCGCTACGTTCTCAAAACTCAGGCAATTTGATAATACCAAGAATATCAAAATCAACTGCGGGCGGCAGATCCTTTTCCTATTTGGCGCCTAAACTCTGGAATAACCTACCTAACATTGTTCGGGAGGCAGACACACTCTTGCAGTTTAAATCTAGATTAAAGACCCATCTCTTTAACCTGGCATACACATAACATACTTATATGCTTTTAATATCCAAATCCGTTAAAGGATTTTTAGGCTGCATTAATTAGGTAAACTGGAACCGGAACACTTCACATAACACCGTACTTTCTACATCATTAGAAGAATGGCATCTACGCTAATATTTGTCTGTTTCTCTCTTGTTCCGAGGTCACCGTGGCCACCAGATCCAGTCTGTGTCCAGATCAGAGGGTCACTGCAGTCACCCGGATCCAGTACGTATCCAGACCAGATGGTGGATCAGCACCTAGAAAGGACCTCTACTGCCCTGAAAGACAGCGGAGACCAGGACAACTAGAGCCCCAGATACAGATCCCCTGTAAAGACCTTGTCTCAGAGGAGCACCAGGACAAGACCACAGGAAACAGATGATTCTTCTGCACAATCTGACTTTGCTGCAGCCTGGAATTGAACTACTGGTTTCGTCTG
This sequence comes from Carassius gibelio, assembly GCF_023724105.1. NCBI lineage: Eukaryota > Metazoa > Chordata > Actinopteri > Cypriniformes > Cyprinidae > Carassius > Carassius gibelio. The sequence goes on along the minus strand of NC_068402.1, from coordinate 237,388 downwards.
GTCAGAGGAGAACTGACCCCCAACTGAGCCTGGTTTCTCCCAAGGTTTTTTTCTCCATTCTGTCACCGATGGAGTTTCGGTTCCTTGCCGCTGTCGCCTCTGGCTTGCTTAGTTGGGGTCACTTCATCTACAGCGATATCATTGACTTGATTGCAAATTAAAACAGACACTATTTCAACTGAACAGAGATGACATAACTGAATTCAATGATGAACTGCCTTTAACTATCATTTTGCATTATTGAGACACTGTTTTCCAAATGAATGTTGTTCAGTGCTTTGGCGCAATGTATTTTGTTTAAAGCACTATATAAATAAAGGTGATTGATTGATTGATTGACCATCACAATAATCCACAAGTAATCCACATGACTCCAGTCCATCAATTAACGTCACGTGAATCAAAAATCAGTGTGTCTGTAATAAAAGAATCCATCATTAACTTTGAACTATTTGTTTTTGCCTAAAATATAAAAAAAAAATTCAAAAATAAACAAATTGGCCTCGGGCCTCCGAGGTGGCCTCTTCCTGGGCAGAGAAAAATTATGGGGGCAAAGTGAACGCAGACACCCGCTGGTCCCTGATTTCCTGGGCTTTGTGGATGTGGCACTGTTTCCTCCTCAAACAATTCAGCTGTGATAAGAGCTTCTGCTTGTTCTACAGTGTCTGCTTTCACTTTGCCCCCATAATTTTTCTCTGCCCAGGAAGAGGCCACCTCGAAGGCCCGAGGCCAATTTGTTTATTTTTTAATTTTTAAATTTTTCAGAGCCTTTTCTTTGAATATATCAAGCACTTAAATGTGCATTTTTTGAATTTAAGCACTCTTTCATCTTCCCTTACACACTCTAATAAGTTTAATTTTTTTGTTTTAGTGTACACTTTTTTGTGTTACTATCTTTTTGAAAAATTCAAAAATAAACAAATTGGCCTCGGCCTTCGAGGTGGCCTCTTCCTGGGCAGAGAAAAATTATGGGGGCAAAGTGAACGCAGTGAACCCTCCCCGGGCATGGCAGCATAAATAAACAGAGGGGAGGAGCCTAGGCCCTAAATGCCTAGGAGCCTAAATGGTGTTTAGAAATAAAATTTAAAAATTAAATTGACAATTTGTAAATTTTTCAGAGCCTTTTCTTTGAATATATCAAGCACTTAAAAGTGCATTTTTTTTAATTTAAGCACTCTTTCATCTTCCCTTACACTCTTATAAGTTTAATTTTTTTGATTTAGTGTACACTTTTTTGTCCATTTCTGCATCTAAACGCCTAACAACCTAAAACATGCTCTATTATAGTCCTACTATTGTTAGCAATTTCTTTATTGTCCAATTTGTGTACACTAAAACAAAAAAATTAAACTTAGAGCCTAGGCTCCTCCCCTCTGTTTATTTTTGAATTTTTAAATTTTTTCTGATGTCTTTTAAGAGATTTAAGACCTAAACAATGTGTTCTCTTTCATTTTTTTACTGTATTGACTTGTTCGATGTCACGACCTAGTGGTTAAAGAGTTTGACTCCTAACCGTAAGGTTGTCGGTTCGATTCATCGTGGAAATCCCGCACCGAACCCTCCCCGGGCACCGCAGCATAAATAAACAGAGGGGAGGAGCCTAGGCCCTAAATGCCTGGGAGCCTAAATGGTGTTTAGAAATAAAATTAGAGATTTCTACTTACCTAACTCAGCCCGTGCCTCTCTCTCTGGGCCTCGCTGGTCTCCCTTTACGGAAAACCAAGGCTTGTGTACTTCTATATAGTTTAAAATCTCGACAACTTTCTGTGTCTTCTTCAGGCATGACTTGTGTAAATTAAATGTTTTCTTCTCTGAGCTCAATTTAATTTTTTAATTTTCTTTCTAAACACCATGTATGTAAGTGAAAAAGAAATAAATGGGTCTGTTAAGATAGTAACACAAAAAAGTGTGCACTAAAACAAAAAAAATAAACTTATAAGAGTGTAAGGGAAGATGAAAGAGTGCTTAAATTCAAAAAATGCACTTTTAAGTGCTTGATATATTCAAAAATAAACAAATTGGCCTCGGGCCTTCGAGGTGGCCTCTTCCTGGGCAGAGAAAAATTATGGGGGCAAAGTGAACGCAGACACTGTAGAACAAGCAGAAGCTCTTATCACAGCTGAATTGTCTGAGGAGGAAACAGTGCCACATCCAAAAAGCCCAGGAAATCAGGGACCAGCGGGCCCTCACACATATGCGCAAGTGGCAGCCTCCAGACCCCCAACTGCTACAGTAGCTCCCCCTACTAAAAAATTTAATTGAGCTCAGAGAAGAAAACATTTATTTTATTTTTATTTTTTTTTATATTTTTAAATTCAAAAATAAACAAATTGGCCTCGGGCCTTCGAAGTGGCCTCTTCCTGGGCAGAGAAAAATTATGGGGGCAAAGTGAACGCAGACACTGTAGAACAAGCAGAAGCTCTTATCACAGTTTAAAATCTCATATTTTAGGCAAAAACAAATAGTTCAAAGTTAATGATGGATTATTTTATTACAAACACACAGCTTTTTGCTTCACATGACGTTAATTGATGGACTGGAGTCATGTGGATTACTTGTGGATTATTGTGATGCTCATGTGGATTAATATGTGTTGTAAAATAAAACAAAGGGGTGCTAAAAACACAAATAAGTGTGTGAAAGTGAAAAAGAAATAAATGGGTCTGTGAAGATAGTAACACAAAAAAGTGTACACTAAACAAAAAAATTAAACTTATTAGAGTGTGTAAGTGTACAGTGTGTGCGTTCACTTTGCCCCCATAATTTTTCTCTGCCCAGGAAGAGGCCACCTCGAAGGCCCGAGGCCAATTTGTTTATTTTTGAATTTTGAATTTTTTTGTTTTAGTGTACACTTTTTTGTGTTACTATCTTCACAGACCCATTTATTTCTTTTTCACTTTCACACACTTATTTGTGTTTTTAGCACCCCTTTGTTTTATTTTACAACACATATTAATCCACATGACCATCACAATAATCCACAAGTAATCCACATGACTCCAGTCCATAAAAGAATCCATCATTAATTTAAACTATTTGTTTTTGCCTAAATTATGAGATTTTAAACTGTGATAAGAGCTTCTGCTTGTTCTACAGTGTCTGCGTTCACTTTGCCCCCATAATTTTTCTCTGCCCAGGAAGAGGCCACCTCGAAGGCCCGAGGCCAATTTGTTTATTTTTGAATTTAAAAATATAAAAAAAAATTAAAAATTCAAAAATAAACAAATTGACCTCGGGCCTTCGAGGTGGCCTCTTCCTGGGCAGAGAAAAATTATGGGGGCAAAGTGAACGCAGACACTGTAGAACAAGCAGAAGCTCCCCGGGCACCGCAGCATAAATAAACAGAGGGGAGGAGCCTAGGCCCTAAATGCCTAGGAGCCTAAATGGTGTTTAGAAATAAAATTAGAGATTTCTACTTACCTAACTCAGCATGTGCCTCTCTCTCTGGGCCTCGCTGGTCTCCCTTTACGGAAAACCATACTGGATGTCTCCATCTGAAAAAAATAAAAAAAGATACATATGGGTTAAGAGTCATGTAAATAGACTCTTAAACTTATAAGAGTGTAAGGGAAGATGAAAGAGTGCTTAAATTCAAAAAATGCACTTTTAAGTGCTTGAAGAAGACACAGAAAGCTGTCGAGATTTTAAACTATATACAAGTACCCAAGCCTTTTATCGTGACGTTTTGACAACCTTCTGTGTCTTCTTCAGTCATGACTTGTGTAAAATACATATTTTCTTCACTGAGCTCAATTTAATTTTTTTAATTTTCTTTCTAAACACCATGTATGTAAGTGAAAAAGAAATAAATGGGTCTGTGAAGATAGTAACACAAAAAAGTGTACACTAAAACAAAAAAAAATTAACTTCTAAGAGTGTAAGAAAAGATGAAAGAGTGCTTAAATTCAAAAAATGCACTTTTAAGTGCTTGATATATTCAAAGAAAAGGCTCTGAAAAATTTAAAAATTCAAAAATAAACAGAGGGGAGGAGCCTAGGCCCTGCTTGTATATAGGAGCCTAAATGGTGTTTAGAAATAAAATTTTTGGGTCTGTGAAGATAGTATCACAAAAAAAGTGTACACTAAAACAAAAAAAACACATCCAAAAGACAGACACAATAAACAATAAACTTATTGCAAGTCTTCTCTTTTTTAGAGTTTAGATGTCATTTTCATGTTAAACTGTAATCATAATGTGGCAAAATTGTAAAAACTGATACATCTGTATGATCAAAATGGAAAACATCAAATCAATGAGATTTAAAATGTTATAATAGTTAATTTATTAATGTTTTGCCATGAATTCATAAAAACTGTACTAGATGAATGAGCCCATTAGTGGTCTTCCGCTGCCATCTAGTGGTTATAAATTGCATTTACTCAAACAACACTGTGTTTTTAAACATAACTGTTAAAGTGTTGTTGTTATTTTTTTTTGCCCTATCTCTCTTAAATTTTGCATGCTTGTTTAGAATGAAATTATGCATTACTTTACACAGTTTTGATAATTTGTGGGATTTCTATTTGTATTAATAGGCCTTTGTGCCTCTGGGGTGGTCTCGGCCAACCAGAATGTATGGATGACATTTAAACACATCCAAAAGACAGACACACACACACACACTGAAAATAAATGATTAAACTAGTTTTTAAGAGTTTAGATGTCATTCAGGTTTCACTGTAATCACAATGTGGCAAAATTGTAAAAAAATGATGTGTATGTATGAACAAAATGGAAAACATTGATTCAATGAGATGTAAAATGTTATAACACTTCTGCAAACAGAGGCTCAGAAACCCCAGGCTGTGATAAGAGCTTCTGCTTGTTCTACAGTGTCTGCGTTCACTTTGCCCCCATAATTTTTCTCTGCCCGGGAAGAGGCCACCTCGAAGGCCCGAGGCCAATTTGTTTATTTTTGAATTTAAAAATATAAAAAAAATTAAAAATTCAAAAATAAACAAATTGGCCTCGGGCCTTCGAGGTGGCCTCTTCCTGGGCAGAGAAAAATTATGGGGGCAAAGTGAACGCAGACACTGTAGAACAAGCAGAAGCTCCCCGGGCACCGCAGCATAAATAAACAGAGGGGAGGAGCCTAGGCCCTAAATGCCTAGGAGCCTAAATGGTGTTTAGAAATAAAATTAGAGATTTCTACTTACCTAACTCAGCATGTGCCTCTCTCTCTGGGCCTCGCTGGTCTCCCTTTACGGAAAACCATACTGGATGTCTCCATCTGAAAAAAATAAAAAAAGATACATATGGGTTAAGAGTCATGTAAATAGACTCTTAAACTTATAAGAGTGTAAGGGAAGATGAAAGAGTGCTTAAATTCAAAAAATGCACTTTTAAGTGCTTGAAGAAGACACAGAAAGCTGTCGAGATTTTAAACTATATACAAGTACCCAAGCCTTTTATCGTGACGTTTTGACAACCTTCTGTGTCTTCTTCAGTCATGACTTGTGTAAAATACATATTTTCTTCACTGAGCTCAATTTAATTTTTTTAATTTTCTTTCTAAACACTATGTATGTAAGTGAAAAAGAAATAAATGGGTCTGTGAAGATGGTAACACAAAAAAGTGTACACTAAAACAAAAAAAAATTAACTTCTAAGAGTGTAAGAAAAGATGAAAGAGTGCTTAAATTCAAAAAATGCACTTTTAAGTGCTTGATATATTCAAAGAAAAGGCTCTGAAAAATGTAAAAATTCAAAAATAAACAGAGGGGAGGAGCCTAGGCCCTGCTTGTATATAGGAGCCTAAATGGTGTTTAGAAATAAAATTTTTGGGTCTGTGAAGATAGTATCACAAAAAAAGTGTACACTAAAACAAAAAAAAACACATCCAAAAGACAGACACAATAAACAATAAACTTATTGCAAGTCTTCTCTTTTTTAGAGTTTAGATGTCATTTTCAGGTTAAACTGTAATCATAATGTGGCAAAATTGTAAAAACTGATACATCTGTATGATCAAAATGGAAAACATCAAATCAATGAGATTTAAAATGTTATAACAGTTAATTTATTAATGTTTTGCCATGAATTCATAAAAACTGTACTAGATGAATGAGCCCATTAGTGGTCTTCCGCTGCCATCTAGTGGTTATAAATTGCATTTACTCAAACAACACTGTGTTTTTAAACATAACTGTTAAAGTGTTGTTGTTATTTTTTTTTGCCCTATCTCTCTTAAATTTTGCATGCTTGTTTAGAATGAAATTATGCATTACTTTACACAGTTTTGATAATTTGTGGGATTTCTATTTGTATTAATAGGCCTTTGTGCCTCTGGGGTGGTCTCGGCCAACCAGGATGTATGGATGACATTTAAACACATCCAAAAGACAGACACACACACACACTGAAAATAAATGATTAAACTAGTTTTTAAGAGTTTAGATGTCATTCAGGTTTCACTGTAATCACAATGTGGCAAAATGTAAAAAAATGATGTGTATGTATGAACAAAATGGAAAACATTGATTCAATGAGATGTAAAATGTTATAAAACTTCTGCAAACAGAGGCTCAGAAACCCCAGGCTGGCGAAAAGAGGTCAACAAACCATCAGCTGACTTTCACTCATATTTATTAAGAATTATTATTTGTGTTTAAATGTTCTCTATATTAGACACATACATAGAGGTCCAAACATCCCCCACATTGCTGACAAGGGGACACACTGAGGGCAAGATAGTAACACAAAAAATCTCTGAAAATTTTAAAAATTACAAAATAAACAGAGGGAAGGAGCTTTTAATTCTAAAAAATTAAATTGAGCTCAGAGAAGAAAACATTTATTTTACACAAGTCATGCCTGAAGAAGACACAGAAAGCTGTCGAAACGTCGCGATAAAAGGCTTGTGTACTTGTATATAGTTTAAAATCTCATATTTTAGGCAAAAACAAATAGTTTAAAGTTAATGATGGATTCTTTTATTACAAACACACAGCTTTTTGCTTCACATGACGTTAATTGATGGACTGGAGTCATGTGGATTACTTGTGGATTATTGTGATGGTCATGTGGATTAATATGTGTTGTAAAATAAAACAAAGGGGTGCTAAAAACACAAATAAGTGTGTGAAAGTGAAAAATAAATAAATGGGTCTGTGAAGATAGTAACACAAAAAAAGTGTACACTAAAACAAAAAAATTTAACTTATAAGAGTGTAAGGGAAGATGAAAGAGTGCTTAAATTCAAAAAATGCACTTTTAAGTGCTTGATATATTCAAAGAAAAGGCTCTGAAAAATGTAAAAATTCAAAAATAAACAAATTGGCCTCGGCCTTCGAGGTGGCCTCTTCCTGGCCAGAGAAAAATTATGGGGGCAAAGTGAACGCAGTGAACCCTCCCCGGGCATGGCAGCATAAATAAACAGAGGGGAGGAGCCTAGGCCCTAAATGCCTAGGAGCCTAAATGGTGTTTAGAAATAAAATTTAAAAATTAAATTGACAATTTGTAAATTTTTCAGAGCCTTTTCTTTGAATATATCAAGCACTTAAAAGTGCATTTTTTTTTAATTTAAGCACTCTTTCATCTTCCCTTACACTCTTATAAGTTTAATTTTTTTGTTTTAGTGTACACTTTTTTGTCCATTTCTGCATCTAAACGCCTAACAACCTAAAACATGCTCTATTATAGTCCTACTATTGTTAGCAATTTCTTTATCGTCCAATTTGTGTACACTAAAACAAAAAAAATAAACTTAGAGCCTAGGCTCCTCCCCTCTGTTTATTTTTGAATTTTTAATTTTTTTTCTGATGGCTTTAAGAGATTTAAGACCTAAACAATGTGTTCTCTTTCATTTTTTTACTGTATTGACTTGTTCGATGTCGCGACCTAGTGGTTAGAGAGTTTGACTCCTAACCGTAAGGTTGTCGGTTCGATTCAGCGTGGAAATCCCGCACCGAACCCTCCCCGGGCACCGCATCATAAATAAACAGAGGGGAGGAGCCTAGGCCCTGCTTGTATATAGGAGCCTAAATGGTGTTTAGAAATAAAATTTTTGGGTCTGTGAAGATAGTATCACAAAAAAAGTGTACACTAAAACAAAAAAAGTAAACTTATAAGAGTGTAAGGGAAGATGAAAGAGTGCTAAAATTAAAAAAATGCACTTTAAGGATGCTTGATATATTCAAAGAAAAGGCTCTGAAAATTTTAAAAATTACAAAATAAACAGAAGGGAGGAGCTTTTAATTCTAAAAAATTAAATTGAGCTCAGAGAAGAAAACATTTATTTTACACAAGTCATGCCTGAAGAAGACACAGAAAGCTGTCGAAACGTCGCGATAAAAGGCTTGTGTACTTGTATATAGTTTAAAATCTCATATTTTAGGCAAAAACAAATAGTTTAAAGTTAATGATGGATTCTTTTATTACAAACACACAGCTTTTTGCTTCACATGACGTTAATTGATGGACTGGAGTCATGTGGATTACTTGTGGATTATTGTGATGGCCATGTGGATTAATATGTGTTGTAAAATAAAACAAAGGGGTGCTAAAAACACAAATAAGTGTGTGAAAGTAAAAAAAAAAATGGGTCTGTGAAGATAGTAACACAAAAAAGTGTACACTAAAACAAAAAAATTAAACTTATTAGAGTGTGTAAGTGTACAGTGTCTGCGTTCACTTTGCCCCCATAATTTTTCTCTGCCCAGGAAGAGGCCACCTCGAAGGCCCGAGGCCAATTTGTTTATTTTTGAATTTTTAATATTTTTAATTTTTTTGTTTTAGTGTACACTTTTTTGTGTTACTATCTTCACAGACCCATTTATTTTTTTTTACTTTCACACACTTATTTGTGTTTTTAGCACCCCTTTGTTTTATTTTACTAAACATATTAATCCACATGACCATCACAATAATCCACAAGTAATCCACATGACTCCAGTCCATCAATTAACGTCACGTGAAGCAAAAATCTGTGTGTTTGTAATAAAAGAATCCATCATTAACTTTGAACTATTTGTTTTTGCCTAAAATATAAAAAAAATTCAAAATTCAAAAATAAACAAATTGGCCTCGGGCCTTCGAGGTGGCCTCTTCCTGGGCAGAGAAAAATTATGGGGGCAAAGTGAACGCAGACACCCGCTGGTCCCTGATTTCCTGGGCTTTGTGGATGTGCCAATGTTTCCTCCTCAAACAATTCAGCTGTGATAAGAGCTTCTGCTTGTTCTACAGTGTCTGCGTTCACTTTGCCCCCATAATTTTTTTCTGCCCAGGAAGAGGCCACCTCGAAGGCCCGAGGCCAATTTGTTTATTTTTGAATTTTTAAATTTTTCAGAGCCTTTTCTTTGAATATATCAAGCACTTAAATGTGCATTTTTTGAATTTAAGCACTCTTTCATCTTCCCTTACACACTCTAATAAGTTTAATTTTTTTGTTTTAGTGTACACTTTTTTGTGTTACTATCTCCACAGACCCATTTTTTTTTTTTTACTTTCACACACTTATTTGTGTTTTTAGGACCCCTTTGTTTTATTTTACAACACATATTAATCCACATGACCATCACAATAATCCACAAGTAATCCACATGACTCCAGTCCATCAATTAACGTCATTTAAATTCTAAAACTTGTGTAATTAAAGGAATATTCCACAAAAGTTGCTGAAAAACGGACTCATTTGGAGAAAATTTGCATTACAGCAATGGATTTTCTGGACTGAATGGGTGCCGTCAGAATGAGAGTTCAAACAGCTTTTTGCTTCACATGACGTTAATTGATGGACTGGAGTCATGTGGATTACTTGTTGATTATTGTGATGGTCATGTGGATTAATATGTGTTGTAAAATAAAACAAAGGGGTGCTAAAAACACAAATAAGTGTGTGAAAGTGAAAAAGAAATAAATGGGTCTGTGAAGATAGTAACACAAAAAAGTGTACACTAAAACACTAAAATTAAAAAATTAAATTGAGTTCAGTGTAGAAAATATGTATTTTACACAAGTCATGCCTGAAGAAGACACAGAAGGTTGTCGAAACGTCGCGATAAAAGGCTTGTGTACTTGTATATAGTTTAAAATCTCGACAGCTTTCTGTGTCTTCTTCAGGCATGACTTGTGTAAAATAAATGTTTTCTTCTCTGAGCTCAATTAAATTTTTTAATTTTCTTTCTAAACACCATGTATGTAAGTGAAAAAGAAATAAATGGGTCTGTGAAGATAGTAACACAAAAAAGTGTGCACTAAAACAAAAAAATTCAACTTATAAGAGTGTAAGGGAAGATGAAAGAGTGCTTAAATTCAAAAAATGCACTTTTAAGTGCTTGATATATTCAAAAATAAACAAATTGGCCTCGGGCCTTCGAGGTGGTCTCTTCCTGGGCAGAGAAAAATTATGGGGGCAAAGTGAACGCAGACACCCGCTGGTCCCTGATTTCCTGGGCTTTGTGGATGTGGCACTGTTTCCTCCTCAAACAATTCAGCTGTGATAAGAGCTTCTGCTTGTTCTACAGTGTCTGCTTTCACTTTGCCCCCATAATTTTTCTCTGCCCAGGAAGAGGCCACCTCGAAGGCCCGAGGCCAATTTGTTTATTTTTGAATTTTTAAATTTTTCAGAGCCTTTTCTTTGAATATATCAAGCACTTAAATGTGCATTTTTTGAATTTAAGCACTCTTTCATCTTCCCTTACACACTCTAATAAGTTTAATTTTTTTGTTTTAGTGTACACTTTTTTGTGTTACTATCCTCACAGACCCATTTTTTTTTTTTTACTTTCACACACTTATTTGTGTTTTTAGGACCCCTTTGTTTTATTTTACAACACATATTAATCCACATGACCATCACAATAATCCACAAGTAATCCACATGACTCCAGTCCATCAATTAACGTCATGTGAAGCAAAAAGCTGTGTGTTTGTAATAAAAGAATCCATCATTAACTTTGAACTATTTGTTTTTGCCTAAAATATAAAAAAAATTAAAAATTCAAAAATAAACAAATTGGCCAATTTCCTAATTAAGAAGGAAATGTGGGGTGGTGGGGGGACAACTCCAAAAAAATACAGTTAATTTAATTGTGCTTTTTAATCTTGGAAAAGCCGCATCCTAGCAAGCCTGCCATTGTTATTAAGTTAATTTAGTGAACCCTCCCCGGGCATGGCAGCATAAATAAACAGAGGGGAGGAGCCTAGGCCCTAAATGCCTAGGAGCCTAAATGGTGTTTAGAAATAAAATTTAAAAATAAAATTTACAAATTGTCAATTTAATTTTTAAATTTTATTTCTAAACACCATTTAGGCTTTCTTTGAATATATCAAGCACTTAAAAGTGAATTTTTTTTAATTTAAGCACTCTTTCATCTTCCCTTACACTCTTATAAGTTAAATTTTTTTGTTTTAGTGTACACTTTTTTGTCCATTTCTGCATCTAAACGCCTAACAACCTAAAACATGCTCTATTATAGTCCTACTATTGTTAGCAATTTCTTTATCGTCCAATTTGTGTACACTAAAACAAAAAAAAATAAACTTAGAGCGTAGGCTCCTCCCCTCTGTTTATTTTTGAATTTTTAATTTTTTTTCTGATGGCTTTAAGAGATTTAAGACCTAAACAATGTGTTCTCTTTCATTTTTTTACTGTATTGACTTGTTCGATGTCGCGACCTAGTGGTTAGAGAGTTTGACTCCTAACCGTAAGGTTGTCGGTTCGATTCATCGTGGAAATCCCGCACCGAACCCTCCCCGGGCACCGCAGCATAAATAAACAGAGGGGAGGAGCCTAGGCCCTGCTTGTATATAGGAGCCTAAATGGTGTTTAGAAATAAAATTTTTGGGTCTGTGAAGATAGTATCACAAAAAAGTGTACACTAAAACAAAAAAAGTAAACTTATAAGAGTGTAAGGGAAGATGAAAGAGTGCTAAAATTCAAAAAATGCACTTTAAGGATGCTTGATATATTCAAAGAAAAGGCTCTGAAAATTTTAAAAATTACAAAATAAACAGAAGGGAGGAGCTTTTAATTCTAAAAAATTAAATTGAGCTCAGAGAAGAAAACATTTATTTTACACAAGTCATGCCTGAAGAAGACACAGAAAGCTGTCGAAACGTCGCGATAAAAGGCTTGTGTACTTGTATATAGTTTAAAATCTCATATTTTAGGCAAAAACAAATAGTTTAAAGTTAATGATGGATTCTTTTATTACAAACACACAGCTTTTTGCTTCACATGATGTTAATTGATGGACTGGAGTCATGTGGATTACTTGTGGATTATTGTGATGGTCATGTGGATTAATATGTGTTGTAAAATAAAACAAAGGGGTGCTAAAAACACAAATAAGTGTGTGAAAGTGAAAAAGAAATAAATGGGTCTGTGAAGATAGTAACACAAAAAAGTGTACACTAAAACAAAAAAATTAAACTTATAAGAGTGTAAGGGAAGATGAAAGAGTGCTTAAATTCAAAAAATGCACTTTTAAGTGCTTGATATATTCAAAGAAAAGGCTCTGAAAAATTTAAAAATTCAAAAATAAACAAATTGGCCTCGGCCTTCGAGGTGGCCTCTTCCTGGGCAGAGAAAAATTATGGGGGCAAAGTGAACGCAGTGAACCCTCCCCGGGCATGGCATAAACAGAGGGGGGGAGCCTAGGCCCTAAATGCCTAGGAGCCTAAATGGTGTTTAGAAATAAAATTTAAAAATTAAATTGACAATTTGTAAATTTTTCAGAGCCTTTTCTTTGAATATATCAAGCACTTAAAAGTGCATTTTTTTTTATTTAAGCACCTTTTCATCTTCCCTTACACTCTTATAAGTTTAATTTTTTTGTTTTAGTGTACACTTTTATGTCCATTTCTGCATCTAAACGCCTAACAACCTAAAACATGCTCTATTATAGTCCTACTATTGTTAGCAATTTCTTTATCGTCCAATTTGTGTACACTAAAACAAAAAAATTAAACTTAGAGCCTAGGCTCCTCCCCTCTGTTTATTTTTGAATTTTTTAATTTTTTTCTGATGGCTTTAAGAGATTTAAGACCTAAACAATGTGTTCTCTTTCATTTTTTTACTGTATTGACTTGTTTGATGTCGCGACCTAGTGGTTAGAGAGTTTGACTCCTAACCGTATGGTTGTCGGTTCGATTCATCGTGGAAATCCCGCACCGAACCCTCCCCGGGCACCGCAGCATAAATAAACAGAGGGGAGGAGCCTAGGCCCTAAATGCCTAGGAGCCTAAATGGTGTTTAGAAATAAAATTAGAGATTTCTACTTACCTAACTCAGCCCGTGCCTCTCTCTGGGCCTCGCTGGTCTCCCTTTACGGAAAACCATACTGGATGTCTCCATCTGAAAAAAATCTAAAAAGATACATATGGGTTAAGAGTCATCTAAATAGACTCTTAAACTTATAAGAGTGTAAGGGAAGATGAAAGAGTGCTTAAATTAAAAAAATGCACTTTTAAGTGCTTGAAGAAGACACAGAAAGCTGTCGAGATTTTAAACTATATACAAGTACACAAGCCTTTTATCGTGACGTTTCGACAACCTTCTGTGTCTTCTTCAGGCATGACTTGTGTAAAATACATATTTTCTTCACTGAGCTCAATTTAATTTTTTTAATTTTCTTTCTAAACACCATGTATGTAAGTGAAAAAGAAATAAATGGGTCTGTGAAATGAAAGAGTGCTTAAATTCAAAAAATGCACTTTTAAGTGCTTGATATATTCAAAGAAAAGGCTCTGAAAAATTTAAAAATTCAAAAATAAACAGAGGGGAGGAGCCTAGGCCCTGCTTGTATATAGGAGCCTAAATGGTGTTTAGAAATAAAATTTTAAAATTAAATTGAGCTCAGTGAAGAAAATATGTATTTTACACAAGTCATGCCTGAAGAAGACACAGAAGGTTGTCGAAACGTCGCGATAAAAGGCTTGTGTACTTGTATATAGTTTAAAATCTTCACAGACCCAAAAATTAAAAAAAAATTAAATTGAGCTCAGGGAAGAAAACATCTCCATCTGAAAAAAATAAAAAAAGATACAACTCAGATACACACACACACACAAAGACACACATATATATGCACAAACATTTTGTTGCAGATATAGGTATTTGAAATAAGTGATAGGTGACAATAAACTTATTGCAAGTCTTCTCTTTTTTAGAGTTTAGATGTCATTTTCAGGTTAAACTGTAATCATAATGTGGCAAAATTGTAAAAACTGATACATCTGTATGATCAAAATGGAAAACATCAAATCAATGAGATTTAAAATGTTATAACAGTTAATTTATTAATGTTTTGCCATGAATTCATAAAAACTGTACTAGATGAATGAGCCCATTAGTGGTCTTCCGCTGCCATCTAGTGGTTATAAATTGCATTTACTCAAACAACACTGTGTTTTTAAACATAACTGTTAAAGTGTTGTTGTTATTTTTTTTTTGCCCTATCTCTCTTAAATTTTGCATGCTTGTTTAGAATGAAATTATGCATTACTTTACACAGTTTTGATAATTTGTGGGATTTCTATTTGTATTAATAGGCCTTTGTGCCTCTGGGGTGGTCTCGGCCAACCAGAATGTATGGATGACATTTAAACACATCCAAAAGACAGACACACACACACACTGAAAATAAATGATTAAACTTGTTTTTAAGAGTTTAGATGTCATTCAGGTTTCACTGTAATCACAATGTGGCAAAATTGTAAAAAAATGATGTGTATGTACGAACAAAATGGAAAACATTGAATCAATGAGATGTAAAATGTTATAACACTTCTGCAAACAGATATGATAGAATAGATAAAATAAATATGCTTTAAAACAGCTAGTTTCATCATATGCATGCTCCTGGGAGCATTTTAGGCAGAATTGGTCACTTTTGCATGAAAAGTTACATTGCCACTAGAAATATGCTATTCTCACTCAGAAACGCTGTTCTGAGCTAGATATGCTTTAAAACAGCTAGTTTCATCATATGCATGCTCCTGGGAGCATTTTAGGCAGAATTGGTCACTTTTGCATGAAAAGTTACATTGCCACTAGAAATATGCTATTCCCACTCAGAAACGCTGTTCTGAGCTAGATATGCTTTAAAACAGCTAGTTTCATCATATGCATGCTCCTGGGAGCATTTTAGGCAGAATTGGTCACTTTTGCATGAAAAGTTACATTGCCACTAGAAATATGCTATTCTCACTCAGAAACGCTTTTCTGAGCTAGATATGCTTTAAAACAGCTAGTTTCATCATATGCATGCTCCTGGGAGCATTTTAGGCAGAATTGGTCACTTTTGCATGGAAAGTTACATTGCCACTAGAAATATGCTATTCTCACTCAGAAACGCTGTTCTGAGCTAGATATGCTTTAAAACAGCTAGTTTCATCATTTGCATGCTCCTGGGAGCATTTTAGGCAGAATTGGTCACTTTTGCATGAAAAGTTACATTGCCACTAGAAATATGCTATTCTCTCTCAGAAACGCTGTTCTGTGCTAGATATGCTTTAAAACAGCTAGTTTCATCATATGCATGCTCCTGGGAGCATTTTAGGCAGAATTGGTCACTTTTGCATGAAAAGTTACATTGCCACTAGAAATATGCTATTCTCTCTCAGAAACGCTGTTCTGAGCTAGATACGCTTTAAAACAGCTAGTTTCATCATATGCATGCTCCTGGGAGCATTTTAGGCAGAATTGGTCACTTTTGCATGAAAAGTTACATTGCCACTAGAAATATGCTATTCTCACTCAGAAACGCTGTTCTGAGCTAGATACGCTTTAAAACAGCTAGTTTCATCATATGCATGCTCCTGGGAGCATTTTAGGCAGAATTGGTCACTTTTGCATGAAAAGTTACATTGCCACTAGAAATATGCTATTCTCACTCAGAAACGCTGTTCTGAGCTAGATATGCTTTAAAACAGCTAGTTTCATCATATGCATGCTCCTGGGAGCATTTTAGGCAGAATTGGTCACTTTTGCATGAAAAGTTACATTGCCACTAGAAATATGCTATTCTCTCTCAGAAACGCTGTTCTGAGCTAGATATGCTTTAAAACAGCTAGTTTCATCATATGCATGCTCCTGGGAGCATTTTAGGTAGAATTGGTCACTTTTGCATGAAAAGTTACATTGCCACTAGAAATATGCTATTCTCACTCAGAAACGCTGTTCTGTGCTAGATATGCTTTAAAACAGCTAGTTTCATCATATGCATGCTCCTGGGAAGATGAAAGAGTGCTTAAATTAAAAAAATGCACATTTAAGTGCTTGATATATTCAAAGAAAAGGCTCTGAAAAATTTAAAAATTCAAAAATAAACAAATTGGCCTCGGGCCTTCGAGGTGGCCTCTTCCTGGGCAGAGAAAAATTATGGGGGCAAAGTGAACGCAGACACCCGCTGGTCCCTGATTTCCTGGGCTTTGTGGATGTGCCAATGTTTCCTCCTCAAACAATTCAGCTGTGATAAGAGCTTCTGCTTGTTCTACAGTGTCTGCGTTCACTTTGCCCCCATAATTTTTCTCTGCCCAGGAAGAGGCCACCTCGAAGGCCCGAGGCCAATTTGTTTATTTTTGAATTTAAAAATATAAAAAAAATTAAAAAATAAAATAAATGTTTTCTTCTCTGAGCTCAATTAAATTTTTTAGTAGGGGGAGCTACTGTAGCAGTTGGGGGTCTGGAGGCTGCCACTTGCGCATATGTGTGAGGGCCCGCTGGTCCCTGATTTCCTGGGCTTTGTGGATGTGGCACTGTTTCCTCCTCAAACAATTCAGCTGTGATAAGAGCTTCTGCTAGTCCGTTTTTCAGCAACTTTTGTGGAATATTCCTTTAATTACACAAGTTTTAGAATTTAAATGACGTTAATTGATGGACTGGAGTCATGTGGATTACTTGTGGATTATTGTGATGGTCATGTGGATTAATATGTGTTGTAAAATAAAACAAAGGGGTGCTAAAAACACAAATAAGTGTGTGAAAGTAAAAAAAAAATGGGTCTGTGAAGATAGTAACACAAAAAAGTGTACACTAAAACAAAAAAAATAAACTTATTAGAGTGTGTAAGGGAAGATGAAAGAGTGCTTAAATTCAAAAAATGCACATTTAAGTGCTTGATATATTCAAAGAAAAGGCTCTGAAAAATTTAAAAATTCAAAAATAAACAAATTGGCCTCGGGCCTTCGAGGTGGCCTCTTCCTGGGCAGAGAAAAATTATGGGGGCAAAGTGAACGCAGACACTGTAGAACAAGCAGAAGCTCTTATCACAGCTGAATTGTTTGAGGAGGAAACATTGCCACATCCACAAAGCCCAGGAAATCAGGGACCAGCGGGTGTCTGCGTTCACTTTGCCCACATAATTTTTCTCTGCCCAGGAAGAGGCCACCTCGAAGGCCCGAGGCCAATTTGTTTATTTTTGAATTTTGATTTTTTTTTATATTTTAGGCAAAAACAAATAGTTCAAAGTTAATGATGGATTCTTTTATTACAAACACACAGATTTTTGGTTCACGTGACGTTAATTGATGGACTGGAGTCATGTGGATTACTTGTGGATTATTGTGATGGTCATGTGGATTAATATGTTTAGTAAAATAAAACAAAGGGGTGCTAAAAACACAAATAAGTGTGTGAAAGTAAAAAAAAATAAATGGGTCTGTGAAGATAGTAACACAAAAAAGTGTACACTAAAACAAAAAAATTAAAATATTCAAAATTCAAAAATAAACAAATTGGCCTCGGGCCTTCGAGGTGGCCTCTTCCTGGGCAGAGAAAAATTATGGGGGCAAAGTGAACGCAGACACTGTACACTTACACACTATAATAAGTTTAATTTTTTTGTTTTAGTGTACACTTTTTTGTGTTACTATCTTCACAGACCCATTTTTTTTTACTTTCACACACTTATTTGTGTTTTTAGCACCCCTTTGTTTTATTTTACAACACATATTAATCCACATGAGCATCACAATAATCCACAAGTAATCCACATGACTCCAGTCCATCAATTAACGTCATGTGAAGCAAAAAGCTGTGTGTTTGTAATAAAATAATCCATCATTAACTTTGAACTATTTGTTTTTGCCTAAAATATGAGATTTTAAACTGTGATAAGAGCTTCTGCTTGTTCTACAGTGTCTGCGTTCACTTTGCCCCCATAATTTTTCTCTGCCCAGGAAGAGGCCACTTCGAAGGCCCGAGGCCAATTTGTTTATTTTTGAATTTAAAAATATAAAAAAAATAAAAAAATAAAATAAATGTTTTCTTCTCTGAGCTCAATTAAATTTTTTAGTAGGGGGAGCTACTGTAGCAGTTGGGGGTCTGGAGGCTGCCACTTGCGCATATGTGTGAGGGCCCGCTGGTCCCTGATTTCCTGGGCTTTGTGGATGTGGCACTGTTTCCTCCTCAAACAATTCAGCTGTGATAAGAGCTTCTGCTTGTTCTACAGTGTCTGCGTTCACTTTGCCCCCATAATTTTTCTCTTCCCAGGAAGAGGCCACCTCGAAGGCCCGAGGCCAATTTGTTTATTTTTGAATTTTTATTTTTTTTTATATTTTAGGCAAAAACAAATAGTTCAAAGTTAATGATGGATTCTTTTATTACAATCACACAGCTTTTTGCTTCACATGACGTTAATTGATGGACTGGAGTCATGTGGATTACTTGTGGATTATTGTGATGGTCATGTGGATTAATATGTGTTGTAAAATAAAACAAAGGGGTGCTAAAAACACAAATAAGTGTGTGAAAGTAAAATAAAATGGGTCTGTGAAGATAGTAACACAAAAAAGTGTACACTAAAACCAAAAAATTAAACTTATTAGAGTGTGTAAGGGAAGATGAAAGAGTGCTTAAATTAAAAAAATGCACATTTAAGTGCTTGATATATTCAAAGAAAAGGCTCTGAAAATTTTAAAAATTCAAAAATAAACAAATTGGCCTCGGGCCTTCGAGGTGGCCTCTTCCTGGGCAGAGAAAAATTATGGGGGCAAAGTGAACGCAGACACTGTACACTTACACACTCTAATAAGTTTAATTTTTTTGTTTAGTGTACACTTTTTTGTGTTACTATCTTCACAGACCCATTTTTTTTTTACTTTCACACACTTATTTGTGTTTTTAGCACCCCTTTGTTTTATTTTACAACACATATTAATCCACATGAGCATCACAATAATCCACAAGTAATCCACATGACTCCAGTCCATCAATTAACGTCATGTGAAGCAAAAAGCTGTAAGTTTGTAATAAAATAATCCATCATTAACTTTGAACTATTTGTTTTTGCCAAAAATATGAGATTTTAAACTGTGATAAGAGCTTCTGCTTGTTCTACAGTGTCTGCGTTCACTTTGCCCCCATCATTTTTCTCTGCCCAGGAAGAGGCCACTTCGAAGGCCCGAGGCCAATTTGTTTATTTTTTTATTTAAAAATATAAAAAAAAAAAAAAAAAAAAAAAAAATGTTTTCTTCTCTGAGCTCAATTTAATTTTTTAGTAGGGGGAGCTACTGTAGCAGTTGGGGCTCTGGAGGCTGCCACTTGCGCATATGTGTGAGGGCCCGCTGGTCCCTGATTTCCTGGGCTTTGTGGATGTGGCACTGTTTCCTCCTCAAACAATTCAGCTGTGATAAGAGCTTCTGCTTGTTCTACAGTGTCTGCGTTCACTTTGCCCCCATAATTTTTCTCTGCCCAGGAAGAGGCCACCTCGAAGGCCCGAGGCCAATTTGTTTATTTTTGAATATATCAAGCACTTAAAAGTGCATTTTTTGAATTTAAGCACTCTTTCATCTTCCCTTACACTCTTATAAGTTTATTTTTTTTGTTTTAGTGCACACTTTTTTGTGTTACTATCTTAACAGACCCATTTATTTCTTTTTCACTTACATACATGGTGTTTAGAAAGAAAATTAAAAAATTAAATTGAGCTCAGAGAAGAAAACATTTAATTTACACAAGTCATGCCTGAAGAAGACACAGAAAGTTGTCGAGATTTTAAACTATATAGAAGTACACAAGCCTTGGTTTTCCGTAAAGGGAGACCAGCGAGGCCCAGAGAGAGAGGCACGGGCTGAGTTAGGTAAGTAAAATCTCTAATTTTATTTCTAAACACCATTTAGGCTCCTAGGCATTTAGGGTCTAGGCTCCTCCCCTCTGTTTATTTATGCTGCGGTGCCCGGGGAGGGTTCGGTGCGGGATTTAGAAAGTATACCTGCGGTACAGAAGTGCAGTAGAAAGTATACCTGCGGTACAGAAGTGCAGTAGAAAGTATACGTGCGGTATAGCAGCATAGTAGAAAGTAAACCTGCGGTACAGAAGTGCAGTAGAAAGTATACCTGCAGTACAGAAGTATAGTATTCCAGTTTGACATGTTGCCACGGCAACAATTTTTTAGATATCAATATCCCCCTTGCAAATTTATATCGGCTGTGTTTTAACATTATTCTGATGAAGTTTGAAGCAAATCGAGTAATAATAAGATGCTGAATTCAAATCATTTTGAAAATGACACACTTCCTTCTGCCAGTTGGTGGCGCTATAACTTTGACTCCTAATAGTCACATATATGCGATCGACATTATACAACGAATAATCTGATGAAGTTTGATTAAAATCAGGAAATGTATGTGGATGGTATTAGACACTTGCTGTTTCTAATTTCTTGCCATAATTTCAACGCCTCGCCACGAGCAAACCGTTCGAGATATCAAAAATCCCCTGGCAATTTTTCATCCCCAGTGTCTTGAGATCATGTTGACCGAGTTTGGCGGCAATCGAGAAAAAAACCTATGACAAGTATTTCAAATTCCAGAGCATGCGCTTTTTACATAACTCTAAATAGCTGACTTCCTGTTGGGTGGAGCCTATGACATGCAATACGAAAGTTGTTCGGCACGATGAGATCTATATGTGTACTGAGTTTCATATGAATATGTGCAAGTATGTGTGAGCTATACATCAACATTTCTGACTGTGTTCCAGGGGGCGCCGTAGAGCCCCTGTGCCACGCCCGGGTCCCAGCCTCTGCAGGCTCCTAAAGGCCACAGATTCCAAAGTGTGCGCGAATTTTCAAGAGTTTTTGAGTATGTTAAGGACCCCAAAAGCCCCCACAACTTTGACGAAAAATTTGAATACTAAACCCTAAATAGCCAACTTCCTGTTGGGCGGAGCCTATGATATGCAATACAAAAGTTGTTTGGATTGATGAGATTTATATGTGTACCGAGTTTCATACGTCTACGAGCAAGAATGTATGATATATGGCCCTCCATATTCCAGGGGGCGCTGTAGAGCCCCTGTGCCACGCCCGTGTATCAGTCTCTGCCCGGCCCTAATGGCCGCAGGTTCCAATCTGTGTGCCAATTTTCAAGACTTTTTAAGCACGTTAAGGGTCCCAAAAGCCCCCGAGACGTTGAAAAAAAAAAAAATAATAATAATAATAATAATAAATATAGCTGCAAGCAGCGATGGCGGGCTCAAGCCACCAATGCCATCGCCACCCCCGGTGGCATCAGGTAAACTGTGCCCAGCGGGCACATGCATTCACAATATCCCTCTGGCAGTGAGGTTTTAAAGGGTATGGCGGTTAAAGGGTTAATCCGAATCATCTAGACTTTAAAATCACATTCACAGAACAATATATATATATATATATATATATATATATATATATATATATACATATATATATATATATATATATATATATATATATATATATATTAGTAACACTTTACAATAAGATTTCATTTATAAACATTATGTTAACATGAACAATATTTATATAGCATTCATTCATGTCATTTAATATTCCAAACTTAAACATTAAAACATTGTTTTATTGTGATTTTTTTTCCAAGCACATTTTACCAATTCCAAGCCATATCAATCTTAATAACTACCATTATTTTTTATTTAATCATTTATGAGTGCTATACAATAGTCCAGGAAAGCTGGAAGAGAAAAACTCCTTATATTCATGTGTGCAGAATTATTAGGCATGTTTTCTTTTACAGATGAAATGCGCTAAAATAGACTTTTAACTCAAACTGTAAGGTCGAAAATTATGAAATACCCATGAGAAATATCAAACACAAATGCAATACAGAAATGGATAAGTTAAGACTTGACCATTGTACAAAAAATACTGACTGGGTCATGAGGTCAGAAAAGAAGAAGAAAAAAGCAGGTCAAGAAGAACTGACAAAAAGAATTGCAAAATAATTAGTAATTAATGTGAAGATTAATTTTTAGTCAATTCTGCAAGACAGACTTTTCAGGAAAGGAGGTGGAATAAAAATGAGCTCCTAAATCTTAATCCTGGATTCTGGAAGATATATTCCTCAAACCATCGGACAAGAGGAGGTGGTGCTGGTCCTTCACGAGTCACTCTAATCTGTTCATAAAGCCTATATATAAAGTCTTAATATGTAGTATTTCACAATACTTCATGGTATTCTAATTAAATCATTTTTTGGAATCTTTGATTTCTCAGAACCTGACACATTGTAATTCTGAGACTCCAGGAAAGTGGCAGTTCTGTAAAATGTTGGCACTGGAGACTAAATGCTCC
Organism: Carassius gibelio; assembly: GCF_023724105.1. Taxonomy (NCBI): domain Eukaryota; kingdom Metazoa; phylum Chordata; class Actinopteri; order Cypriniformes; family Cyprinidae; genus Carassius; species Carassius gibelio. The sequence continues at coordinate 214,870 of NC_068402.1, read as the reverse complement.
CTGATAGTTTCACAACTAATTCACTTAACACACACACACACACACACACACACACACACACACACATTACCCACAGTGACAGAGGGACAGAGTGACATCAGATGTATGATAGTTTTTTAATTTTCTATCATCCATATAGTGTTGTATAGTCATGAAACTATGCATATTTCCTCAGAATGACTTGTCTTCTATGTGTAAATTTTTTTTAAGTGTTTAGAAGCTGCACTTAAAAAAATAAAAGACATTTACTGGTTACTTTTTTACTAATATTTTAAAAAATCACCACGACAAAACCATTCAAGCCATTCAAAATTCATCCGCACCTGTACTGTAAGATACATTCTTTAAACTGGTAAAAGAGGATGTGGTGCTGATCCTTCAAGTCACTCAAAACGTATCTGTCCATAAAGCCTATAAAGAATTATTCTTAATATACAGTTCACAATACTTCAGCTTGTTATTCTAATTAAGTGAATGTCATTTTATCAGTAAAATACATAAAATTCATATTATTTTTCTTTGAAAGATTTCTATAAATGATTTAAATCATACTTGTTTCTACAATAATTATTTAAAAGTAATCCTATAGCTCCATCTGGTGGCCATTATTGGTACTAAGAATTGCAAGCTTGATTTATATGTTATGATAGTTTTAAATTTATGCTGGCTCTTGAAAATGATAAAGCTATGAAACTTACTGTGCTTCCTTCAAATGATGACTTCTACGTATATAAAAAATTATGAAGAGTTGGAATTAAAAATTTTAAAGATATAGTAAAATTACTATTGTATTTTTTTTATGTTACTTTAATAAATCGCTATGGCCACACCATTTAAGGTATCCTAAACCCATTCGCAATTTAACATCTTCAGTATATGGCTTCATGTTAAAACAGTTTGGTGTGAACTACTTGTGTCTTCTTGGAGGAGAATGAATTCATTTACAGGCTGAGTTTATCATAAATCCACAATAACATTTATGAGTTCTGTATCAATCAGTGTTGTTGTTTGTTTATTTTTTATTTATTTTTTTCATAGGAAGATAACTGACCCTTTACTCTCCTTTTTAATAAATGTGCTTATAAACCAAGAACAAGCTATTTATAGCTGTATTTATAAACTGCTTACTACTGACTATTAATATTGGGACAAGGCTTTATGAAGCATGAACTGACTATTTACTAATGAGTGCAGTTATTATAAAGTGTTATCAATGCATTTGCTAATCTTAACAAATTAGACATTATTTTACAGTGTTATCAAATCCCTTAAATGATTTGTAAGTGTTTTGTAATGATTTTATTGACCTAAAAGCATTTGTGAAAGTTCTGCTTGCATTACAGCTTAGTCTTGATCTGTGAGCTGAACAGATTTACTGTTACATCCATGAGATTATGTAAATTCAAATAAATATCATGTCACAGGATGTCAGAGGTCAGTATCAAATTAGTTTGAAATTATTATTTGCAGCACAAATAAGGTTTTTTAGGATTTTAAAAAATCCCTAAAACTGTCAGAAAAGGATAAGGCCTAAGATTTCTATGTGAGTGGCTAAATTTGTTTGTTTTTATAACTATAATGCATAAACTATGAAACTATACAAAATGTATAAAAAAGTACAAGTTATTCTTTTCCAATGTTTTTAATTTATTTAATTTTTTTTTTTTTTTTTTTTTTTTTTGGATTTACATTTTAAAAAATTAGCCTACGGCGATCATTCTAAACATCTTGAATAAAACCTGTCAATATTTATTATAGACCACTATAACTGTGTATAATCTAACAAACGAGTTTATTATGAAAATAAAAGCGTGTACACCAGATAACTTGGACGATAAAGAAATTGCTAACAATAGTATAATAGAGCATGTTTTAGGTTTTTAGGCGTTTAGATGCAGAAATGGACAAATCAAATGTAAAATAAAATGTAATTGATTTAATTAAATATAGATTAAGTCTTGTTAGAGCAAAATAATAAATAAATACGTACACACATTAAAAAAGCAGCCAAGATGAATGAGTTTAATTTTTTTATATAGATTAAAATTGAAGACAGAAGCAGCTGGTATATGCGGTCACTTAATATTAAAATCCAGTAGATCCACTTCAGATTTAATTCTCAACAGTTTATGTTCACGTGGCTTCGTTTATATTAGCCAAGCTATTATGTATTTTGAAATAATCTTGTCCGTGATGTGTTCGTTCTTACGACGAAAGGCAGAATCCTGCAGCTCGAGAGATATATGTTATTCTGCCAGTCGCGCTTTCAAATAGTCTTGCACACTTAAACGGGTCACAAACACCTGCATTTAGCTCGTGTTGTGTTATAATGGATGTATTGTGTGCATTTATGGCAATAATTTATTTTAAAAAGCTCTTAAACAAGAATAAATTCGTTTGTTTTGAGCTCTGAGACACTGTGCGCGCTGATCGGAGGCAGTGATTTCAGATAGGCAGCCGCAAATATTTCATTTTCACACAAACAGTTCAAAAACATCTTAATTTAGCTCTTGGTGTGCTCTAATTGGTGAATTGTGTGATATCGCTGCAATACTTTATTTTTAATAGCTATAAAACAAGAATAGACTCGTTTTTTCTGAGCTCATCATTCCACACGCTCCTGCTCAGAGCGGTGATTCATCTCTCGTGTTTCTCACGTATCACTGACCACACATCAATTATTAATGAGCCCTGACCTGATAATAATCATATATGTTGGTTTAGCTTGTCACTGTGAATTAAATCCAAGTATTTATTTGTATTTTAACCGATTTAAAATCGAAACCAAAAGACAGTCTCCTCCCTTTTTTAGTCCGGTAACTGAACCTGTAGGGGCGCTATTTCTCTCAGACAATGGAAGTCTAAGCACACACACTCAAACAGATGGACAGAGTGAGATGAGATGTCTGACAGTTTTTTAATTTTCTGTTATCCATACAGTGTTGTAAAGTCATGAAACTATGCATATTTACTCAGAATAACTTTTTTTTCTGTATGAAAAAAGGTTTTGAAGTGTTTGGAATTTAAAAATGCAGGAAAATTAATAATTCCATCTTTATTGTCATTTAAAAAAATCACCACGACAAAACCATCCAAGCTATCCAAAACCCATTCACAATTTAAGTTCCTCAATGTTTTTTCAACATGTAGACCAAGTTTGGTGTGTATAGTGTTACTCTCCTCTGAGCAGTATGCATTAATTCACGGCTAAATGTAAAAAATAATCCACATTCAAATCAAAATAGCCGACTTCCTGTTGGTCGTAGCTGATGACTGTGAATTAGAAAGTTGTCCGTCTTGATAAGAACAATTTTTGTACTGAGTTTGGTGTCTGTAGCTAAAACTAACCCCCCCACTTTTGACAAAAGGTGGCGCTATAGAGTGCCTATTCCACGCCCTCTTATGAACTTTTGCCTCATTCCTCAAACCATCGAACAAGAGGAGGTGGTGCTGGTCCTTCACGAGTCACTCTAATCTGTTCATTAAGCCTATATATAAAGACTTAATATATAGTATTTCACAATACTTCATGGTATTCTAATTAAATCATTTTTTGGAATCTTAAGTCTCTCAGAGTCCGACACCGAGTAATTCTGGAGACTCCAGGAAAGTGGCAGTTCTGTAAAATGTTGGCGCTGGAGACTAAATGCTCCCTGATAGTTTCACACCTAATTCACTTAACACACACACACACACACACACACACACATTACCCACAGTGACAGTGGGACTGAGTGACATCAGATGTATGATAGTTTTTTTTCAATTTTCTATCATCCATATAGTGTTGTATAGTCATGAAACTATGGTCATGAGACCAGTCATTCTGAGGAAATATGCCTCAGAATGAATTGTCTTCTATGTGTACATTTTTTTTTTTTTTAAGTGTTTAGAAGCTGCACTTTAAAAAAATAAAAAGACATTTACTGGTTCCTTTTTTACTATTATTTCAAAAAACATCACGGCAAAACCATTCAAGCTATCCAAAATTCATTCACACCTATTCTGTAAGATTAATTCTTTAAACAGTGGTAAAAGAGGATGTGGTGCTGAACCTTCAAGAGTCACTCAAAACGTTATCTGTCCATAAAGCCTATAAAGAATTATTCTTAATATACAGTTCAAAATACTTCAGCTTGTTATTCTAATTAAGTGAGGGTCATTTTATCAGTAAAATATATACAATTCATTTTTTTTGAAAGATTTCTATAAATGATTTAAATCATACTCGTTTCTACAATAATTATTTAAAAGTAATCCTATAGCTCCCTCTGGTGGCCATTATAGGTACTAAGAATTGCAAGCTTGATTTATAAGTTATGATAGTTTAAATTTTATGCTGGCTCTTGAAAGTGATAAAGCTATGAAACTTACTGTGCTTCCTTCAAATGAGGACTTCTACTTATATAAAAAATTATGAAGATTTAGAATGAAAAATTGTAAAGATATAGTAAAATAACTATTGTATTTTTTTATGTTACTTTAATAAATCTCTATGGCAACACCATTTAAGCTATCCTAAACCCATTCACAATTTAACATCTTCAGTATATTGGCATCATGTTGAAAAAGGAGTATGGAGTAGTATGAGTAGGAGTATGAATTCATTTGCAGGCTTTATCATAAATCCACAATAAAATTTCTGAGTTCTGTATCAATCTGTGTTGTTGTTTGTTTATTTTTATCTTTTATTTTTCATAGGAAGATAACTTACTCTCATTTTTAATAAATGTGCTTATAAACCAAGGACAAGCTATTTATAGCTGTATTTATAAACTGCTTACTACTGACTATTAATATTGGGACAAGGCTTTATAAAGCATGAACTGACTATTTAATAATGAGTGCAGTTATTATAAAGTGTTATCAATGAATTTGCTAATGTTAACAAATTAGACATTATTTTACAGTGTTATCAAATCCTTAAATGACTCATAAGCATTTGTGAAAGTTCTGCTTGTATTACAGCTTAGTATTGATCTGTGAGCTGAACAGATTTACTGTTACATCCATGAGATTATGTAAATTAAAATAAATATAATGTCACAGGATGTCATAGGTCAGTATCAAATGAGTTTGAAATTATTATTTGCAGCACAAATAAGGTTTTTTTAGGATTTTTAAAAATCCCTAAAACTGTCAGAAAAAGGTTAAGGCCTAAGCTATTTCTATGTGAGTGGCTAATTTTATTTTTGTTTTTATAATTGTAATACACAAACTATGAAATGATACAAAATGTATAAAAAGATAAATAAATAAATACGCACACATTAAAAAAGCAGCCAAGTCGAATGAGTTTCCTTTTTTATATAGATTAAAATTGAAGACAGAAGCAAGTGGTAAATGTGGTCACTTTAATATTCAAATCCAGTAGATCCAGTTTATGTTCACGTGGCTGTTTTCGTTTATAGTCGCCAAGCTATTATGTATTTTGAAATAATCTTGTTCGTTATGTGTTCGTTCGTACGACGAAAGCCAGAATCCTGCAGCTCGAGAGATATGTTATTCTGCCAGTCGCGCTTTCAAATAGTCTTGCACACTTAAACAGGTCACAAACACCTGCATTTAGCTCTTGTTGTGTTACAATGGGTTTATTGTGTGCATTTGTGGTAATATTTTATTTAAAAAAGCTCTTAAACAAGAATAAATTCGTTTGTTTTGAGCTGGACACTGTACGCGCTGATCGGAGGCGGTGATTTCAGATAGGCAGCTGCAAATATTTCATTTTCACACAAACAGTTCAAAAACATCTTAATTTAGCTCTTGGTGTGTTCTAATTGGTTGATTGTGTGATATCGCTGTAATAATTTATTTTTAAAAGCTTTAAAACAGGAATAAATTCGTTTTCTCTGAGCTCTTTACTCCAGACGCTCGTGATCACAGCGGTGATTCATCTCTCCTATTTCTCACGTATCTCTGGCCAGAAATAATTTATCCATGAGCCCTGAACCGGTAATAATCAGATATGTTGGTTTAGCTTGTCAGTGTGAATTAAATCTAAGTATTTGTTTGTATTTTTAACCGATTTAAAAGTGAAAGTAAAAGTCCGGGAATTGAACCTGTAGGGGCGCTATTTCTCTCAGACAATGGAAGTCTGAAGCACATATACTCAAACAGAGGGACAGAGTGAGATGAGATGTCTGACAGTTTTTTTAATTTTCTGTTATCCATACAGTGTTGTAAAGTCGTGAAACTATGCATATTTCCTCAGAATGACTTTTTCATCTGTATGAAAAAATTCTTTGACGTGTTTGGAAGCTTCAATTTAAAAATACAATAATGATTCCCTTTGTAAGGTCATTTAAAAAAATCACCACGGCAAAACCATTCAAGCTATCCAAAATCCATTCACAATTTAAGTTCCTATCAGAAATACTGATGTGTGTTCAGAGTTTTGTGAAATTCTAAGTATGTTATTTGCCTCAAAATCACCTGAGAAGTATTCCAGTTTGACATGTTGCCACGCCAACAATTTTTTAGATATCAATATCCCCCTTGCAGATTTATATCAGCTGTGTTTTAACATTATTCTGATGAAGTTTGAAGCAAATCGAGTAATAATAAGATGCTGAATTCAAATCATTTTGAAAATGACACACTTCCTTCTGCCAGTTGGTGGCGCTATAACTTTGACTCCTAATAGTCACATATATGCGATCGACATCATACAACGAATAATCTGATGAAGTTTGATTAAAATCAGGAACTGTATGTGGATGGTATTAGACACTTCCTGTTTCTCATTTCTCGCCATAATTTCAACGCCTCGCCACGAGCAAACCGTTCGAGATATCAAAAATCCCCTGGCAATTTTTCATCCCCAGTGTCTTGAGATCATGTTGACCGAGTTTGGCGGCAATCGAGAAAAAAACCTATGACAAGTATTTCAAATTCCAGAGCATGCGCTTTTTACATAACTCTAAATAGCTGACTTCCTGTTGGGTGGAGCCTATGACATGCAATACGAAAGTTGTTCGGCACGATGAGATCTATATGTGTACTGAGTTTCATATGAATATGTGCAAGTATGTGTGAGCTATACATCAACATTTCTGACTGTGTTCCAGGGGGCGCCGTAGAGCCCCTGTGCCACGCCCGGGTCCCAGCCTCTGCAGGCTCCTAAAGGCCACAGATTCCAAAGTGTGCGCAAATTTTCAAGAGTTTTTGAGTATGTTAAGGACCCCAAAAGCCCCCACAACTTTGACGAAAAATTTGAATACTAAACCCTAAATAGCCAACTTCCTGTTGGGCGGAGCCCATGATATGCAATACAAAAGTTGTTTGGATTGATGAGATTTATATGTGTACCGAGTTTCATACGTCTACGAGCAAGAATGTATGATATATGGCCCTCCATATTCCAGGGGGCGCTGTAGAGCCCCTGTGCCACGCCCGTGTATCAGTCTCTGCCCGGCCCTAATGGCCGCAGGTTCCAATCTGTGTGCCAATTTTCAAGACTTTTTAAGCACGTTAAGGGCCCCAAAAGCCCCCGAGACGTTGGAAATAATAATAATAATAATAATAATAATAATAAAATATAGCTGCAAGCAGCGATGGCGGGCTCAAGCCACCAATGCCATTGCCACCCCGGTGGCATCAGGTAAACTGTGCCCAGCGGGCACATGCATTCACAATATCCCTCTGGCAGTGAGGTTTTAAAGGATACGGCAGTTAAAGGGTTAATCCGAATCATCTAGACTTTAAAATCACATTCACAGAACAATATATATATTAGTAACACTGTACAATAAGATTTCATTTATAAACATTATGTTAACATGAACAATATTTATATAGCATTCATTCATGTCAGTTAATATTCCAAACTTAAACATGAAAACATTGTTTTATTATGATTTTTTTTCCAAGTACATTTTACCAATTCCAAACCATATAAATCTTAATAACTACCATTATTTTTTATTTAATCATTTATGAGTGTTATACAATAGTCCAGGAAAGCTGGAAGAGAAAAACTCCTTATATTCATGTGTGCAGAATTATTAGGCATGTTTTCTTTTACAGATGAAATGCGCTAAAATAGACTTTTAACTCAAACTGTAAGGTCGAAAATTATGAAATACCCATGAGAAATATCAAACATAAATGCAATACAGAAATGGATAAGTTAAGACTTGACCATTGTACAAAAAATACTGACTGGGTCATGAGGTCAGAAAAGAAGAAGAAAAAAGCAGGTCAAGAAGAACTGACAAAAAGAATTGCAAAATAATTAGTAATTAATGTGAAGATTAATTTTTAGTCAATTCTGCAAGACAGACTTTTCAGGAAAGGAGGTGGAATAAAAATGAGCTCCTAAATCTTAATCCTGGATTCTGGAAGATATATTCCTCAAACCATCGAACAAGAGGAGGTGGTGCTGGTCCTTCACGAGTCACTCTAATCTGTGCATAAAGCCTATATATAAAGACTTAATATATAGTATTTCACAATACTTCATGGTATTCTAATTAAATCATTTTTTGGAATCTTAAGTCTCTCAGAGTCCGACACCGAGTAATTCTGGAGACTCCAGGAAAGTGGCAGTTCTGTAAAATGTTGGCGCTGGAGACTAAATGCACCCTGATAGTTTCACACCTAATTCACTTAACACACACACACACACACATTACCCACAGTGACAGTGGGACTGAGTGACATCAGATGTATGATAGTTTTTTTTTAATTTTCTATCATCCATATAGTGTTGTATAGTCATGAAACTATGGTCATGAGACCAGTCATTCTGAAGAAATATGCCTCAGAATGACTGGTCTTCTATGTGTACATTTTTTTTTTTAAAGTGTTTAGAAGCTGCACTTTAAAAAAATAAAAAGACATTTACTGGTTCCTTTTTTACTATTATTTCAAAAAACATCACGGCAAAACCATTCAAGCTATCCAAAATTCATTCACACCTATTCTGTAAGATTAATTCTTTAAACAGTGGTAAAAGAAGATGTGGTGCTGAACCTTCAAGAGTCACTCAAAACGTTATCTGTCCATAAAGCCTATAAAGAATTATTCTTAATATACAGTTCAAAATACTTCAGCTTGTTATTCTAATTAAGTGAGGGTCATTTTATCAGTAAAATATATACAATTCATTTTTTTTTGAAAGATTTCTATAAATGATTTAAATCATACTCGTTTCTACAATAATTATTTAAAAGTAATCCTATAGCTCCCGCTGGTGGCCATTATAGGTACTAAGAATTGCAAGCTTGATTTATAAGTTATGATAGTTTAAATTTTATGCTGGCTCTTGAAAGTGATAAAGCTATGAAACTTACTGTGCTTCCTTCAAATGAGGACTTCTACTTATATAAAAAATTATGAAGATTTAGAATGAAAAATTGTAAAGATATAGTAAAATAACTATTGTATTTTTTTTATGTTACTTTAATAAATCTCTATGGCAACACCATTTAAGCTATCCTAAACCCATTCACAATTTAACATCTCAGTATATTGGCATCATGTTGAAAAAGGAGTATGGAGTAGTATGAGTAGGAGTATGAATTCATTTGCAGGCTTTATCATAAATCCACAATAAAATTTCTGAGTTCTGTATCAATCTGTGTTGTTGTTTGTTTATTTTTATCTTTTATTTTTCATAGGAAGATAACTTACTCTCATTTTTAATAAATGTGCTTATAAACCAAGGACAAGCTATTTATAGCTGTATTTATAAACTGCTTACTACTGACTATTAATATTGGGACAAGGCTTTATAAAGCATGAACTGACTATTTAATAATGAGTGCAGTTATTATAAAGTGTTATCAATGAATTTGCTAATGTTAACAAATTAGACATTATTTTACAGTGTTATCAAATCCTTAAATGACTCATAAGCATTTGTGAAAGTTCTGCTTGTATTACAGCTTAGTATTGATCTGTGAGCTGAACAGATTTACTGTTACATCCATTAGATTATGTAAATTAAAATAAATATAATGTCACAGGATGTCATAGGTCAGTATCAAATGAGTTTGAAATTATTATTTGCAGCACAAATAAGTTTTTTTTAGGATTTTTAAAAATCCCTAAAACTGTCAGAAAAAGGTTAAGGCCTAAGCTATTTCTATGTGAGTGGCTAATTTTATTTTTGTTTTTATAATTGTAATACACAAACTATGAAATTATACAAAATGTATAAAAAGATAAATAAATAAATACGCACACATTAAAAAAGCAGCCAAGTCGAATGAGTTTCCTTTTTTATATAGATTAAAATTGAAGACAGAAGCAAGTGGTAAATGTGGTCACTTTAATATTCAAATCCAGTAGATCCAGTTTATGTTCACGTGGCTGTTTTCGTTTATAGTCGCCAAGCTATTATGTGTTTTGAAATAATCTTGTCCGTGATGTGTTCGTTCGTACGACGAAAGCCAGAATCCTGCAGCTCGAGAGATATGTTATTCTGCCAGTCGCGCTTTCAAATAGTCTTGCACACTTAAACAGGTCACAAACACCTGCATTTAGCTCTTGTTGTGTTACAATGGGTTTATTGTGTGCATTTGTGGTAATATTTTATTTAAAAAAGCTCTTAAACAAGAATAAATTCGTTAGTTTTGAACTGGACACTGTACGCGCTGATCGGAGGCGGTGATTTCAGATAGGCAGCTGCAAATATTTCATTTTCACACAAACAGTTCAAAAACATCTTAATTTAGCTCTTGGTGTGTTCTAATTGGTTGATTGTGTGATATCGCTGTAATAATTTATTTTTAAAAGCTTTAAAACAGGAATAAATTCGTTTTCTCTGAGCTCTTTACTCCAGACGCTCGTGATCAC
>NC_068402.1:181136-203570 GCF_023724105.1 Carassius gibelio | reverse complement strand
CCCGGGCGTGGCACAGGGGCTCTACGGCGCCCCCTGGAACACAGTCAGAAATGTTGATGTATAGCTCACACATACTTGCACATATTCATATGAAACTCAGTACACATATAGATCTCATCGTGCCGAACAACTTTCGTATTGCATGTCATAGGCTCCACCCAACAGGAAGTCAGCTATTTAGAGTTATGTAAAAAGCGCATGCTCTGGAATTTGAAATACTTGTCATAGGTTTTTTTCTCGATTGCCGCCAAACTCGGTCAACATGATCTCAAGACACTGGGGATGAAAAATTGCCAGGGGATTTTTGATATCTCGAACGGTTTGCTCGTGGCGAGGCATTGAAATTATGGCGAGAAATTAGAAACAGGAAGTGTCTAATACCATCCACATACATTTCCTGATTTTAATCAAACTTCATCAGATTATTCGTTGTATGATGTCGATCGCATATATGTGACTATTAGGAGTCAAAGTTATAGCGCCACCAACTGGCAGAAGGAAGTGTGTCATTTTCAAAATGATTTGAATTCAGCATCTTATTATTACTCGATTTGCTTCAAACTTCATCAGAATAATGTTAAAACACAGCTTATATAAATCTGCAAGGGGGATATTGATATCTAAAAAATTGTTGCCGTGGCAACATGTCAAACTGGAATACTTCTCAGGTGATTTTGAGGCATATAACATGCTTAGAATTTCATCAAACTCAGAACACATATCAGTATTAGTGACAGCTAGACACTGGCAAAAGTTCATAAGAGGGCGTGGAATAGGCACTCTATAGCGCCACCTTTTGTCAAAAGTGGGGGGGTTAGTTTTAGCTACAGACACCAAACTCAGTACAAAAATTGTTCTTATCAAGACGGACAACTTTCTAATTCACAGTCATCAGCTACGACCAACAGGAAGTCGGCTATTTTGATTTGAATGTGGATTATTTTTTACATTTAGCCGTGAATTAATGCATACTGCTCAGAGGAGAGTAACACTATACACACCAAACTTGGTCTACATGTTGAAAAAACATTGAGGAACTTAAATTGTGAATGGGTTTTGGATAGCTTGGATGGTTTTGTCGTGGTGATTTTTTTAAATGACAATAAAGATGGAATTATTAATTTTCCTGCATTTTTAAATTCCAAACACTTCAAAACCTTTTTTCATACAGAAAAAAAAGTTATTCTGAGTAAATATGCATAGTTTCATGACTTTACAACACTGTATGGATAACAGAAAATTAAAAAACTGTCAGACATCTCATCTCACTCTGTCCATCTGTTTGAGTGTGTGTGCTTAGACTTCCATTGTCTGACAGAAATAGCGCCCCTACAGGTTCAGTTACCGGACTAAAAAAGGGAGGAGACTGTCTTTTGGTTTCGATTTTAAATCGGTTAAAATACAAATAAATACTTGGATTTAATTCACAGTGACAAGCTAAACCAACATATATGATTATTATCAGGTCAGGGCTCATTAATAATTGATGTGTGGTCAGTGATACGTGAGAAACAGGAGAGATGAATCACCGCTCTGAGCAGGAGCGTGTGGAATGATGAGCTCAGAAAAAACGAGTTTATTCTTGTTTTATAGCTATTAAAAATAAAGTATTGCAGCGATATCACACAATTCACCAATTAGAGCACACCAAGAGCTAAATTAAGATGTTTTTGAACTGTTTGTGTGAAAATGAAATATTTGCGGCTGCCTACTGAAATCACTGCCTCCGATCAGCGCGCACAGTGTCTCAGAGCTCAAAACAAACGAATTTATTCTTGTTTAAGAGCTTTTTAAAATAAATTATTGCCATAAATGCACACAATACATCCATTATAACACAACACGAGCTAAATGCAGGTGTTTGTGACCCGTTTAAGTGTGCAAGACTATTTGAAAGCGCGACTGGCAGAATAACATATATCTCTCGAGCTGCAGGATTCTGCCTTTCGTCGTAAGAACGAACACATCACGGACAAGATTATTTCAAAATACATAATAGCTTGGCTAATATAAACAAAAACAGCCACGTGAACATAAACTGTTGAGAATTAAATCTGAAGTGGATCTACTGGATTTTAATATTAAGTGAACGCATATACCAGCTGCTTCTGTCTTCAATTTTAATCTATATAAAAAATTAAACTCATTCATCTTGGCTGCTTTTTTAATGTGTGTACGTATTTATTTATTATTTTGCTCTAACAAGACTTAATCTATATTTAATTAAATCAATTACATTTTATTTTACATTTGATTTGTCCATTTCTGCATCTAAACGCCTAAAAACCTAAAACATGCTCTATTATACTATTGTTAGCAATTTCTTTATCGTCCAAGTTATCTGGTGTACACGCTTTTATTTTCATAATAAACTCGTTTGTTAGATTATACACAGTTATAGTGGTCTATAATAAATATTGACAGGTTTTATTCAAGATGTTTAGAATGATCGCCGTAGGCTAATTTTTTTAAATGTAAATCCAAAAAAAAAAAAAAAATTAAAAACATTGGAAAAGAATAACTTGTACTTTTTTATACATTTTGTATAGTTTCATAGTTTATGCATTATAGTTATAAAAACAAATAAATTTAGAAATCTTAGGCCTTATCCTTTTCTGACAGTTTTAGGGATTTTTAAAAATCCTAAAAAACCTTATTTGTGCTGCAAATAATAATTTCAAACTAATTTGATACTGACCTCTGATATCCTGTGACATGATATTTATTTGAATTTACATAATCTCATGGATGTAACAGTAAATCTGTTCAGCTCACAGATCAAGACTAAGCTCCAATGCAAGCAGAACTTTCACAAATGCTTTTAGGTCAATAAAATCATTACAAAACACTTACAAATCATTTAAGGGATTTGATAACACTGTAAAATAATGTCTAATTTGTTAAGATTAGCAAATGCATTGATAACACTTTATAATAACTGCACTCATTAGTAAATAGTCAGTTCATGCTTCATAAAGCCTTGTCCCAATATTAATAGTCAGTAGTAAGCAGTTTATAAATACAGCTATAAATAGCTTGTTCTTGGTTTATAAGCACATTTATTAAAAAGGAGAGTAGAGGGTCAGTTATCTTCCTATGAAAAAAATAAATAAAAAATAAACAAACAACAACACTGATTGATACAGAACTCATAAATGTTATTGTGGATTTATGATAAACTCAGCCTGTAAATGAATTCATTCTCCTCCAAGAAGACACAAGTAGTTCACACCAAACTGTTTTAACATGAAGCCATATACTGAAGATGTTAAATTGCGAATGGGTTTAGGATACCTTAAATGGTGTGGCCATAGCGATTTATTAAAGTAACATAAAAAAATACAATAGTAATTTTACTATATCTTTAAAATTTTTAATTCCAACTCTTCATAATTTTTTATATACGTAGAAGTCATCATTTGAAGGAAGCACAGTAAGTTTCATAGCTTTATCATTTTCAAGAGCCAACATAAATTTAAAACTATCATAACATATAAATCAAGCTTGCAATTCTTAGTACCAATAATGGCCACCAGATGGAGCTATAGGATTACTTTTAAATAATTATTGTAGAAACAAGTATGATTTAAATCATTTATAGAAATCTTTCAAAGAAAAATAATATGAATTTTATGTATTTTACTGATAAAATGACATTCACTTAATTAGAATAACAAGCTGAAGTATTGTGAACTGTATATTAAGAATAATTCTTTATAGGCTTTATGGACAGATACGTTTTGAGTGACTTGAAGGATCAGCACCACATCCTCTTTTACCAGTTTAAAGAATGTATCTTACAGTACAGGTGCGGATGAATTTTGAATGGCTTGAATGGTTTTGTCGTGGTGATTTTTTAAAATATTAGTAAAAAAGTAACCAGTAAATGTCTTTTATTTTTTTAAGTGCAGCTTCTAAACACTTAAAAAAAATGTACACATAGAAGACAAGTCATTCTGAGGAAATATGCATAGTTTCATGACTATACAACACTATATGGATGATAGAAAATTAAAAAACTATCATACATCTGATGTCACTCTGTCCCTCTGTCACTGTGGGTAATGTGTGTGTGTGTGTGTGTGTGTGTGTGTGTGTGTGTGTTAAGTGAATTAGTTGTGAAACTATCAGGGAGCATTTAGTCTCCAGTGCCAACATTTTACAGAACTGCCACTTTCCTGGAGTCTCAGAATTACAATGTGTCAGGTTCTGAGAAATCAAAGATTCCAAAAAATGATTTAATTAGAATACCATGAAGTATTGTGAAATACTACATATTAAGACTTTATATATAGGCTTTATGAACAGATTAGAGTGACTCGTGAAGGACCAGCACCACCTCCTCTTGTCCGATGGTTTGAGGAATATATTTTCCTGAATCCGGGATTAAGATTTAGGAGCTCATTTTTATTCCACCTCCTTTCCTGAAAGTCTGTCTTGCAGAATTTACTAAAAATTAATCTTCACATTAATTCCTAATTATTTTGCAATTATTTTTGTCAGTTCTTCTTGACCTGTTTTTTTTTTTTCTTCTTCTTTTCTGACCTCATGACCCAGTCAGCATTTTTGTACAATGGTCAAATCTTAACTTATCCATTTCTGTATTGCATTTGTGTTTGATATTTCTCATGGGTATTTCATAATTTTCGACTTTGAGTTAAAAACGTTTGAGTTAAAACTCTTTTTTAGCGCATTTCATTTGTAAAAGAAAACATGCCTAATGATTCTGCACATGAATATAAGGAGTTTTTCTCTTCCAGCTTTCCTGGACTATTGTATAGCACTCATAAATGATTAAATAAAAAATAATGGTAGTTATTAAGATTGATATGGCTTGGAATTGGTAAAATGTGCTTGGAAAAAAAATCACAATAAAACAATGTTTTAATGTT
This sequence comes from Carassius gibelio, assembly GCF_023724105.1. Lineage (NCBI taxonomy): Eukaryota > Metazoa > Chordata > Actinopteri > Cypriniformes > Cyprinidae > Carassius > Carassius gibelio. Next base: position 198,678 of record NC_068402.1, on the reverse strand, counting down.
TAAGTTTGGAATATTAAATGACATGAATGAATGCTATATAAATATTGTTCATGTTAACATAATGTTTATAAATGAAATCTTATTGTAAAGTGTTACTAAATATATATATATATATATATATATATATATATATATATATATATATATATATATATATATATATATATATATATATATATATATATATATATATATTGTTCTGTGAATGTGATTTTAAAGTCTAGATGATTCGGATTAACCCTTTAACCGCCATACCCTTTAAAACCTCACTGCCAGAGGGATATTGTGAATGCATGTGCCCGCTGGGCACAGTTTACCTGATGCCACCGGGGTGGCGATGGCATTGGTGGCTTGAGCCCGCCATCGCTGCTTGCAGCTATATTTATTATTATTATTATTATTTTTTTCCAACGTCTCGGGGGCTTTTGGGGCCCTTAACGTGCTTAAAAAGTCTTGAAAATTGGCACACAGATTGGAACCTGTGGCCATTAGGGCCGGGCAGAGACTGATACACGGGCGTGGCACAGGGGCTCTACAGCGCCCCCTGGAATATGGAGGGCCATATATCATACATTCTTGCTCGTAGACGTATGAAACTCGGTACACATATAAATCTCATCAATCCAAACAACTTTTGTATTGCATATCATGGGCTCCGCCCAACAGGAAGTTGGCTATTTAGGGTTTAGTATTCAAATTTTTCGTCAAAGTTGTGGGGGCTTTTGGGGTCCTTAACATACTCAAAAACTCTTGAAAATTTGCGCACACTTTGGAATCTGTGGCCTTTAGGAGCCTGCAGAGGCTGGGACCCGGGCGTGGCACAGGGGCTCTACGGCGCCCCCTGGAACACAGTCAGAAATGTTGATGTATAGCTCACACATACTTGCACATATTCATATGAAACTCAGTACACATATAGATCTCATCGTGCCGAACAACTTTCGTATTGCATGTCATAGGCTCCACCCAACAGGAAGTCAGCTATTTAGAGTTATGTAAAAAGCGCATGCTCTGGAATTTGAAATACTTGTCATAGGTTTTTTTCTCGATTGCCGCCAAACTCGGTCAACATGATCTCAAGACACTGGGGATGAAAAATTGCCAGGGGATTTTTGATATCTCGAACGGTTTGCTCGTGGCGAGGCGTTGAAATTATGGCGAGAAATTAGAAACAGGAAGTGTCTAATACCATCCACATACATTTCCTGATTTTAATCAAACTTCATCAGATTATTCGTTGTAAGATGTCGATCGCATATATGTGACTATTAGGAGTCAAAGTTATAGCGCCACCAACTGGCAGAAGGAAGTGTGTCATTTTCAAAATGATTTGAATTCAGCATCTTATTATTACTCGATTTGCTTCAAACTTCATCAGAATAATGTTAAAACACAGCTGATATAAATCTGCAAGGGGGATATTGATATCTAAAAAATTGTTGCCGTGGCAACATGTCAAACTGGAATACTTCTCAGGTGATTTTGAGGCAAATAACATACTTAGAATTTCACAAAACTCTGAACACACATCAGTATTTCTGATAGGAACTTAAATTGTGAATGGATTTTGGATAGCTTGAATGGTTTTGCCGTGGTGATTTTTTTAAATGACCTTACAAAGGGAATCATTATTGTATTTTTAAATTGCAGCTTCCAAACACGTCAAAGAATTTTTTCATACAGATGAAAAAGTCATTCTGAGGAAATATGCATAGTTTCACGACTTTACAACACTGTATGGATAACAGAAAATTAAAAAAACTGTCAGACATCTCATCTCACTCTGTCCCTCTGTTTGAGTATATGTGCTTCAGACTTCCATTGTCTGAGAGAAATTGCGCCCCTACAGGTTCAATTCCCGGACTTTTACTTTCACTTTTAAATCGGTTAAAAATACAAACAAATACTTAGATTTAATTCACACTGACAAGCTAAACCAACATATCTGATTGTTACCGGTTCAGGGCTCATGGATAAATTATTTCTGGCCAGAGATACGTGAGAAATAGGAGAGATGAATCACCGCTGTGATCACGAGCGTCTGGAGTAAAGAGCTCAGAGAAAACGAATTTATTCCTGTTTTAAAGCTTTTAAAAATAAATTATTACAGCGATATCACACAATCAACCAATTAGAACACACCAAGAGCTAAATTAAGATGTTTTTGAACTGTTTGTGTGAAAATGAAATATTTGTGGCTGCCTATCTGAAATCACGCCTCCGATCAGCGCGTACAGTGTCCAGCTCAAAACAAACGAATTTATTCTTGTTTAAGAGCTTTTTTAAATAAAATATTACCACAAATGCACACAATAAACCCATTGTAACACAACAAGAGCTAAATGCAGGTGTTTGTGACCTGTTTAAGTGTGCAAGACTATTTGAAAGCGCGACTGGCAGAATAACATATATCTCTCGAGCTGCAGGATTCTGCCTTTCGTCGTACGAACCAACACATCACGGACAAGATTATTTCAAAACACATAATAGCTTGGCGACTATAAACGAAAACAGCCACGTGAACATAAACTGGATCTACTGGATTTGAATATTAAAGTGACCACATTTACCACTTGCTTCTGTCTTCAATTTTAATCTATATAAAAAAGGAAACTCATTCGACTTGGCTGCTTTTTTAATGTGTGCGTATTTATTTATTTACCTTTTTATACATTTTGTATAATTTCATAGTTTGTGTATTACAATTATAAAAACAAAAATAAAATTAGCCACTCACATAGAAATAGCTTAGGCCTTAACCTTTTTCTGACAGTTTTAGGGATTTTTAAAAATCCTAAAACAACCTTATTTGTGCTGCAAATAATAATTTCAAACTCATTTGATACTGACCTATGACATCCTGTGACATTATATTTATTTTAATTTACATAATATCATGGATGTAACAGTAAATCTGTTCAGCTCACAGATCAATACTAAGCTGTAATACAAGCAGAACTTTCACAAATGCTTATGAGTCATTTAAGGATTTGATAACACTGTAAAATAATGTCTAATTTGTTAACATTAGCAAATTAATTGATAACACTTTATAATAACTGCACTCATTATTAAATAGTCAGTTCTTGCTTTATAAAGCCTTGTCCCAATATTAATAGTCAGTAGTAAGCAGTTTATAAATACAGCTATAAATAGCTTGTCCTTGGTTTATAAGCACATTTATTAAAAAGGAGAGTAAAGGGTCAGTTATCTTCCTATGAAAAATAAAAGATAAAAATAAACAAACAACAACAACACAGATTGATACAGAACTCAGAAATTTTATTGTGGATTTATGATAAACTCAGCCTGTAAATGAATTCATACTCCTCCTCATACTACTCCATACTCCTTTTTCAACATGATGCCAATATACTGAAGATGTTAAATTGTGAATGGGTTTAGGATAGCTTAAATGGTGTTGCCATAGAGATTTATTAAAGTAACATAAAAAATACAATAGTTATTTTACTATATCTTTAAAATTTTTCATTCTAACTCTTCATAATTTTTTATATAAGTAGAAGTCCTCATTTGAAGGAAGCACAGTAAGTTTCATAGCTTTATCATTTTCAAGAGCCAGCATAAAATTAAAACTATCATAACTTATAAATCAAGCTTGCAATTCTTAGTACCTATAATGGCCACCAGAGGGAGCTATAGGATTACTTTTAAATAATTATTGGAGAAACGAGTATGATTTAAATAGTTTATAGAAATCTTTCAAATAAAATAATATGTATTTTAGGAATTTTACTGATAAAATGACCCTCACTTAATTAGAATAACAAGCTGAAGTATTGTGAACTGTATATTAAGAATAATTCTTAATAGGCTTTATGGACAGATACGTTTTAAGTGACTCTTGAAGGTTCAGCACCACATCCTCTTTTACCACTGTTTAAAGAATTAATCTTACAGAACAGGTGTGAATGAATTTTGGATAGCTTGAATGGTTTTGTCGTGGTGATTTTTTGAAATAATAGTAAAAAAGGAACCAGTAAAAAAAAGTGCAGCTTCTAAACACTTCAAAAAAAAAATGTACACATAGAAGACAAGTCATTCTGAGGAAATATGCATAGTTTCATGACTATACAACATTATATGGATGACAGAAAATTAAAAAACATACATCTGATGTCACTCTGTCCCTCTGTCACTGTGTGTGTGTGTTTGTGTGTGTTTTAAGTGAATTAGGTGTGAAACTCTCAGTGAGCATTTAGTCTCCAGCGCCAACATTTTACAGAACTGCCACTTTCCTGGAGTCTCAGAATTACAATGTGTCAGGTTCTGAGAGATCTAAGATTCCAAAAAAATATTTAATTAGAATACCATGAAGTATTGTGAAATACTATATATTAAGACTTTATATATAGGCTTAATGAACAGATTAGACTGACTCGTGAAGGACCAGCACCACCTTCTCTTGTCCGATGGTTTGAGGAATATATCTTCCAGAATCCGGGATTAAGATTTAGGAGCTCATTTTTATTCCACCTCCTTTCCTGAAAGTCTGTCTTGCAGAATTGACTAAAAATTAATCTTCACATTAATTCCTAATTCTTTTGCAATTCTTTTGTCAGTTCTTCTTGACCTGTTTTTCTCTTCCAGCTTTCCTTGACTATTGTATAGCACTCATAAATGATTAAATAAAAAATAATGGTAGTTATTAAGATTGATATGGTTTGGAATTGGTAAAATGTGCTTGGAAAAAAATCACAATAAAACAATGTTTTAATGTTTAAGTTTGGAATATTAACTGACATGAATGAATGCTATATAAATATTGTTCATGTTAACATAATGTTTATAAATGAAATCTTATTGTAAAGTGTTACTAAAGTTATATATATATATATATATTGTTCTGTGAATGTGATTTTAAAGTCTAGATGATTCGGATTAACCCTTTAACTGCCATATCAAGTTCAAGTTCAAGTTCAAGTTCAATTTATTTGTATAGCGCATTTACAACAGCCTCCTGGCTGACCAAAGTGCTTTAACATAAGAGCAAGAATATTACACATACATAAAAATAGACCAGACAAAAAATTTAAAACCACCCATTTCAAAATGTAGCATAACACAGTAGTCAGTACACTAAGGAAAATAAAAAAGTTTTTAGCAAAGATTTAAAAATAGACAAGGAAGGGGCCAGTCTGATCTCTAAAGGCAGGGTATTCCAGAGTCGTGGCCCAGCCACTGCAAATGCACGCTCCCCTCTACGCTCCCCTCTATCCTTTAAAACCTCACTGCCAGAGGGATATTGTGAATGCATGTGCCCGCTGGGCACAGTTTACCTGATGCCACCGGGGTGGTGATGGCATTGGTGGCTTGAGCCCGCCATCGCTGCTTGCAGCTATATTTATTATTATTATTCTTCTTCTCCAAAATGAATCGCATTTTTGAGGGCCTAAACATGCTCGAAAAGTCATGAAACTTTGCACACACCTCAGAACTGGCGAAAATTTACGTCTGATATGGGTTTCAGAAGTGGGTGTGGCAAAATGGCTCAACAGCGCCACCTATACACGTTCAACGGTGTGCGCCTCGAGCTACGTTTCATGTACATGTATGAAAATCGGTATACACATGCAACTCTCCAATACCTACAAAAAAGTCTCTTGGAGCAAAATCCGAAACCCAACAGGAAGTCGGTTATTACTAATATTATGAGCAAATTTTGTGTCATTTTTGTCATTTCCATGCGTTGTATTTTAACGAACTCCTCCTAGAGATTCATTCAGATCAACACCAAATTTGGTATGCCTAATCTGAAGGCCTTTGCGATGTTAAATTGCGAAGCTTTTGAGTTTTCGTTAATGGGCGTGTCCGTGGCGGCCTGGCGAATTTCGATGATTCGCCATGAAACAGGAAGTTGCTATAACTCAGACATACAATTACCAATCTGCCCCAAACTTCACATGTTTGATGAGACTCCTGACCTGAACAGATTGACATGCCCATATTCAGTTATAGTCATAGCGCCACCTACTGGCAACAGGAAGTGACATATTTTACACTGCAATGAACTACTCCTAGAAATTTTATGACATCAATGTATTTTTTGTGGTCAGTCTAATCTAAAGGCCTGTGCGATGTTAAGTTGTGAAGATCTTGAGTTTTCGTTTAAAGGCGTGTCCATGGCGCCGTCACGAAGTTCGATGTCTCGCCATGGGAATAAAAGATGTTATAACTCAGGCATAAAATGTCCGATCTTCCCCAAACTGCACATGTGTGATAAGAGTCCTGGCCTGAACACATCTGAAGGCCAAAATTCCATCAGGTGTGGCAAAATGGCTCGATAGCGCCACCTATACACTTTCAACAGAGTGTGCCTCGAGCTATGTTTCACGTACATGTACAAAAATCGGTATACACATGTAACACACCAATACCTACAAAAAAGTCTCTTGGTACGAAATCCGAATCCCAACAGGAAGTCGGTTATTTAGAATTTTCTCTGCAAAATTGGCGTTGTTTCTGCCATTTTCAGGGGTTGTACTTTAACGAACTCCTCCTAGAGATTTATTCAGATCAACACCAAACCTGGTCAGTGTAATCTTAAGCCCTTTGCAATGTTAAATTGCGAAGATCTTTAGATTTCGTTAAAGGGCGTGTCCATGGTGGCCTGACAAATTTCGATGTTTCGCCATGAAAAAGGAAGTTGCTGTAACTCAGACATACAATGTCCAATCTGCCCCAAACTTCACATGTTAGATAAAACTTCTGCCCTTAACAGATCTACATGCCCACATTCAGTTATAGTCATAGCGCCACCTATTGGCAACAGGAAGTGACATGTTTTACGCTGCAACAAACTACTCCTATAATTATTTTGAGATTAACATATATTTTGTGGTCAGTCTAATCTAAAGGCCTGTGCAATGTTAACTTTTGGAGATCTTGAGTTTTTGTTAAAGGGCGTTTCCATGGCGCCATGACAAAATTTGATGTCTTGCCACAGCAAGAGAAGTTGTTGTAACTCAAGCATAAAATGTTCAATCTTCCCCAAACTTCACATGTTTGATAAGAGTCCTGGCCTGAACACCTCTGAAGGCCAATATTCCATTATAATGATAGCGCCACCTGCTGGCAACGGTAAGATTGGCACATATATGGGATATACTTTGATATATTCCACTTATATTTAGGACATTAAATGCATATTTCTCAACGTTCACCTTTTTACTAAAGCCACACGATGGCGGTGAGCCCGGGTGCGAGGGCCCGTTCATCGCTGCTTGCAGCTTTAATTATTATTATTATTCTTCTTCTCTAAGATGAATCGCATTTTTGAGGGCCTAAACATGCTCGAAAAGTCATGAAACTTTGCACACACCTCAGAACTGGCGAAAATTTACGTCTGATATGGGTTTCAGAAGTGGGTGTGGCAAAATGGCTCAACAGCGCCACCTATACACGTTCAACGGTGTGCGCCTCGAGCTACATTTCATGTACATGTATGAAAATCGGTATACACATGTAACTCTCCAATACCTACAAAAAAGTCTCTTGGAGCAAAATCCGAAACCCAACAGGAAGTCGGTTATTACTAATATTATGAGCAAATTTTGTGTCATTTTTGTCATTTCCATGCGTTGTATTTTAACGAACTCCTCCTAGAGATTCATTCAGATCAACACCAAATTTGGTATGCCTAATCTGAAGGCCTTTGCGATGTTAAATTGCGAAGCTTTTGAGTTTTCGTTAATGGGCGTGTCCGTGGTGGCCTGGCGAATTTCGATGATTCGCCATGAAACTGGAAGTTGCTATAACTCAGACATACAATGACCAATCTGCCCCAAACTTCACATGTTTGATGAGACTCCTGACCTGAACAGATTGACATGCCCATATTCAGTTATAGTCATAGCGCCACCTATTGGCAACAGGAAGTGACATATTTTACACTGCGATGAACTACTCCTAGAAATTTTATGACATCAATGTAATGTTTGTGGTCAGTCTAATCTAAAGGCCTGTGCGATGTTAAGTTGTGAAGATCTTGAGTTTTCGTTAAAAGGCGTGTCCATGGCGCCGTCACGAAGTTCGATGTCTCGCCATGGGAATAAAAGATGTTATAACTCAGGCATAAAATGTCTGATGTTCCCCAAACTTCACAAGTGTGATAAGAGTCCTGGCCTGAACAGATCTGCAGGCCAATATTCCACCGGGTGTGGCAGAATGGCTCTATAGCGCCACCTATACACTTTCAACGGAGTGCGCCTCGAGCTATGTTTCACGTACATGTACAAAAATTGGTACACACATGTAACACTCCAATACCTACAAAAAAGTCTCTTGGTACGAAATCCGGATCCCAACAGGAAGTTGGTTATTTTGAATTTTCCCTGCAAAATTGGTGCTGTTTTTGCCATTTTCAGGGGTTGTACTTTAACGAACTCCTCCTAGAGATTTATTCAGATCAACACCAAACTTGGTCAGTGTAATCTAAAGCCATTTGCGATGTTAAATTGCGAAGGACTTGAGGTTTCGTTAAAGGGCGTGTCCATGGCGGCCTGACAAATTTCGATGTTTCGCCATAAAAAGGAAGTAGCTGTAACTCAGACATACAATGTCCAATCTGCCCCAAACTACACATGTTGGATAAGACTCTTGACCTGAACAAATCTACATGCCAATATTCAGTTATAGTCATAGCGCCACCTATTGGCAACAGGAAGTGACATATTTTACACTGCGACAAACTATTTCCAGAAATGTTATGACATCAATGTCTTTTTTGTGGTCAGTCTAATCTAAAGACCTGTGTGATGTTTAGTTGTGAAGATCTTGAGATTTTGTTAAAAGGCGTGTCCATGGCGCCGTGACGAAGTTCGATGTCTCGCCATGGGAATAAAAGGTGTTATAACTCAGGCATAAAATGTCCGATCTTCCCTAAACTTCACATGTGTGATAAGGGTCCTGGCCTGAACAGATCTGAAGGCAAATATTCCATTGGGTGTGGCAAAATGGCTCGATAGCGCCACCTATACACTTTCAACGGAGTGCATATGCACATTCAATGGAGTGCGCCTCGAGCTATGTTTCACGTACATGTACAAAAATCGGTACACACATGTAACACACCAATACTTACAAAAAAGTCTCTTGGTACGAAATCCGAATCCCAACAGGAAGTCGGTTATTTAGAATTTTCTCTGCAAAATTGGCATAGTTTTTGCCATTTTCAGGGGTTGTACTTTAACGAACTCCTCCTAGAGATTTATTCAGATAAACACCAAACTTGGTCAGTGTAATCTTAAGCCCTTTGCGATGTTTAATTGCGAAGATCTTGAGGTTTTGTTAAAGGGCGTGTCCATGGCGGCCTGACAAATTTCGATGTTTCGCCATGAAAAAGGAAGCTGCTGTAACTCAGACATACAATGTCCAATCTGCCTCAAACTTCACATGTTAGATAAGACTTCTGCCCTTAACAGATCTACATGCCCATATTCAGTCATAGTCATAGCGCCACCTGCTGGCAACAGGAAGTGTCAATGTTTTACACTGTAAATAACTACTCCAAGAAATTTTATGACATCCACATTTTATTTTGGTCAGTCTAATCTAAAGTTCTTTGCAATGTTAAATTGTGGAGATCTTGAGATTTTGTTAAAAGGCATGTCCATGTCTTGCCATGACGAAGTTCGATGTCTCGCCATGGGAATAAAAGATGTTATAACTCAGGCATAAAATGTTCGATCTTGCCCAAACTTCACATGTGTGATAAGGGTCCTGGCTTGAACACATCTGAAGGCCAATATTCCATTATAACGATAGCGCCACCTGCTGGCAACAGGAAGATTGGCACACATATGGAATAAACTTTGATATATTGCACTTATATTTATGAGTTTAAATGCATATTTCTCAACGTTCACCTTTTTACTAAAGCCACACGATGGCGGTGAGCCCGGGTGCGAGGGCCCGTTCATCGCTGCTTGCAGCTTTAATTAGGGCTCAAGCCCAAAGGGCGAGAGGCCTATTGTTTTCCTTAGGATTATTTTTTATTATTATTATTATTATTATTATTATTTTTTTCCAACGTCTCGGGGGCTTTTGGGGCCCTTAACGTGCTTAAAAAGTCTTGAAAATTGGCACACAGATTGGAACCTGCGGCCATTAGGGCCGGGCAGAGACTGATACACGGGCGTGGCACAGGGGCTCTACAGCGCCCCCTGGAATATGGAGGGCCATATATCATACATTCTTGCTCGTAGACGAATGAAACTCGGTACACATATAAATCTCATCAATCCAAACAACTTTTGTATTGCATATCATAGGCTCCGCCCAACAGGAAGTTGGCTATTTAGGGTTTAGTATTCAAATTTTTCGTCAAAGTTGTGGGGGCTTTTGGGGTCCTTAACATACTCAAAAACTCTTGAAAATTTGCGCACACTTTGGAATCTGTGGCCTTTAGGAGCCTGCAGAGGCTGGGACCTGGGCGTGGCACAGGGGCTCTACGGCGCCCCCTGGAACACAGTCAGAAATGTTGATGTATAGCTCACACATACTTGCACATATTCATATGAAACTCAGTACACATATAGATCTCATCGTGCCGAACAACTTTCGTATTGCATGTCATAGGCTCCACCCAACAGGAAGTCAGCTATTTAGAGTTATGTAAAAAGCGCATGCTCTGGAATTTGAAATACTTGTCATAGGTTTTTTTCTCGATTGCCGCCAAACTTGGTCAACATGATCTCAAGACATTGGGGATGAAAAATTGCCAGGGGATTTTTGATATCTCGAACGGTTTGCTCGTGGCGAGGCGTTGAAATTATGGCGAGAAATGAGAAACAGGAAGTGTCTAATACCGTCCACATACATTTCCTGATTTTAATCAAACTTCATCAGATTATTCGTTGTATGATGTCGATCGCATATATGTGACTATTAGGAGTCAAAGTTATAGCGCCACCAACTGGCAGAAGGAAGTGTGTCATTTTCAAAATGATTTGAATTCAGCATCTTATTATTACTCGATTTGCTTCAAACTTCATCAGAATAATGTTAAAACACAGCCGATATAAATCTGCAAGGGGGATATTGATATCTAAAAAATTGTTGGCGTGGCAACATGTCAAACTGGAATACTTCTCAGGTGATTTTGAGGCAAATAACATACTTAGAATTTCACAAAACTCTGAACACACATCAGTATTTCTGATAGGAACTTAAATTGTGAATGGATTTTGGATAGCTTGAATGGTTTTGCCGTGGTGATTTTTTTAAATGACCTTACAAAGGGAATCATTATTGTATTTTTAAATTGCAGCTTCCAAACACGTCAAAGAATTTTTTCATACAGATGAAAAAGTCATTCTGAGGAAATATGCATAGTTTCACGACTTTACAACACTGTATGGATAACAGAAAATTAAAAAAACTGTCAGACATCTCATCTCACTCTGTCCCTCTGTTTGAGTATATGTGCTTCAGACTTCCATTGTCTGAGAGAAATTGCGCCCCTACAGGTTCAATTCCCGGACTTTTACTTTCACTTTTAAATCGGTTAAAAATACAAACAAATACTTAGATTTAATTCACATTGACAAGCTAAACCAACATATCTGATTATTACCGGTTCAGGGCTCATGGATAAATTATTTCTGGCCAGAGATACGTGAGAAATAGGAGAGATGAATCACCGTTGTGATCACGAGCGTCTGGAGTAAAGAGCTCAGAGAAAACGAATTTATTCCTGTTTTAAAGCTTTTAAAAATAAATTATTACAGCGATATCACACAATCAACCAATTAGAACACACCAAGAGCTAAATTAAGATGTTTTTGAACTGTTTGTGTGAAAATGAAATATTTGCAGCTGCCTATCTGAAATCACCGCCTCCGATCAGCGCGTACAGTGTCCAGCTCAAAACAAACGAATTTATTCTTGTTTAAGAGCTTTTTTAAATAAAATATTACCACAAATGCACACAATAAACCCATTGTAACACAACAAGAGCTAAATGCAGGTGTTTGTGACCTGTTTAAGTGTGCAAGACTATTTGAAAGCGCGACTGGCAGAATAACATATATCTCTGGAGCTGCAGGATTCTGTCTTTCGTCGTACGAACGAACACATAACGGACAAGATTATTTCAAAACACATAATAGCTTGGCGAATATAAACGAAAACAGCCACGTGAACATAAACTGGATCTACTGGATTTGAATATTAAAGTGACCACATTTACCACTTGCTTCTGTCTTCAATTTTAATCTATATAAAAAAGGAAACTCATTCGACTTGGCTGCTTTTTTAATGTGTGCGTATTTATTTATTTATCTTTTTACACATTTTGTATAATTTCATAGTTTGTGTATTACAATTATAAAAACAAAAATAAAATTAGCCACTCACATAGAAATAGCTTAGGCCTTAACCTTTTTCTGACAGTTTTAGGGATTTTTAAAAATCCTAAAAAAACCTTATTTGTGCTGCAAATAATAATTTCAAACTCATTTGATACTGACCTATGACATCCTGTGACATTATATTTATTTTAATTTACATAATCTCATGGATGTAACAGTAAATCTGTTCAGCTCACAGATCAATACTAAGCTGTAATGCAAGCAGAACTTTCACAAATGCTTATGAGTCATTTAAGGATTTGATAACACTGTAAAATAATGTCTAATTTGTTAACATTAGCAAATTCATTGATAACACTTTATAATAACTGCACTCATTATTAAATAGTCAGTTCATGCTTTATAAAGCCTTGTCCCAATATTAATAGTCAGTAGTAAGCAGTTTATAAATACAGCTATAAATAGCTTGTCCTTGGTTTATAAGCACATTTATTAAAAATGAGAGTAAGTTATCTTCCTATGAAAAATAAAAGATAAAAATAAACAAACAACAACACAGATTGATACAGAACTCAGAAATTTTATTGTGGATTTATGATAAAGCCTGCAAATGAATTCATACTCCTACTCATACTACTCCATACTCCTTTTTCAACATGATGCCAATATACTGAGATGTTAAATTGTGAATGGGTTTAGGATAGCTTAAATGGTGTTGCCATAGAGATTTATTAAAGTAACATAAAAAAATACAATAGTTATTTTACTATATCTTTACAATTTTTCATTCTAAATCTTCATAATTTTTTATATAAGTAGAAGTCCTCATTTGAAGGAAGCACAGTAAGTTTCATAGCTTTATCACTTTCAAGAGCCAGCATAAAATTTAAACTATCATAACTTATAAATCAAGCTTGCAATTCTTAGTACCTATAATGGCCACCAGAGGGAGCTATAGGATTACTTTTAAATAATTATTGTAGAAACGAGTATGATTTAAATCATTTATAGAAATCTTTCAAAAAAAAATGAATTGTATATATTTTACTGATAAAATGACCCTCACTTAATTAGAATAACAAGCTGAAGTATTTTGAACTGTATATTAAGAATAATTCTTTATAGGCTTTATGGACAGATACGTTTTGAGTGACTCTTGAAGGATCAGCACCACATCCTCTTTTACCACTGTTTAAAGAATTAATCTTACAGAATAGGTGTGAATGAATTTTGGATAGCTTGAATGGTTTTGCCGTGATGTTTTTTGAAATAATAGTAAAAAAGGAACCAGTAAATGTCTTTTTATTTTTTTAAAGTGCAGCTTCTAAACACTTTAAAAAAAAAAAATGTACACATAGAAGACCAGTCATTCTGAGGCATATTTCCTCAGAATGACTGGTCTCATGACCATAGTTTCATGACTATACAACACTATATGGATGATAGAAAATAAAAAAAAAACTATCATACATCTGATGTCACTCAGTCCCACTGTCACTGTGGGTAATGTGTGTGTGTGTGTGTGTTAAGTGAATTAGGTGTGAAACTATCAGGGTGCATTTAGTCTCCAGCGCCAACATTTTACAGAACTGCCACTTTCCTGGAGTCTCCAGAATTACTCGGTGTCGGACTCTGAGAGACTTAAGATTCCAAAAAATGATTTAATTAGAATACCATGAAGTATTGTGAAATACTATATATTAAGTCTTTATATATAGGCTTTATGCACAGATTAGAGTGACTCGTGAAGGACCAGCACCACCTCCTCTTGTTCGATGGTTTGAGGAATATATCTTCCAGAATCCAGGATTAAGATTTAGGAGCTCATTTTTATTCCACCTCCTTTCCTGAAAAGTCTGTCTTGCAGAATTGACTAAAAATTAATCTTCACATTAATTACTAATTATTTTGCAATTCTTTTTGTCAGTTCTTCTTGACCTGCTTTTTTCTTCTTCTTTTCTGACCTCATGACCCAGTCAGTATTTTTTGTACAATGGTCAAGTCTTAACTTATCCATTTCTGTATTGCATTTGTGTTTGATATTTCTCATGGGTATTTCATAATTTTCGACCTTACAGTTTGAGTTAAAAGTCTATTTTAGCGCATTTCATCTGTAAAAGAAAACATGCCTAATAATTCTGCACACATGAATATAAGGAGTTTTTCTCTTCCAGCTTTCCTGGACTATTGTATAGCACTCATAAATGATTAAATAAAAAATAATGGTAGTTATTAAGATTTATATGGTTTGGAATTGGTAAAATGTACTTGGAAAAAAATCACAATAAAACAATGTTTTCATGTTTAAGTTTGGAATATTAACTGACATGAATGAATGCTATATAAATATTGTTCATGTTAACATAATGTTTATAAATGAAATCTTATTGTACAGTGTTACTAATATATATATTGTTCTGTGAATGTGATTTTAAAGTCTAGATGATTCGGATTAACCCTTTAACTGCCGTATCCTTTAAAACCTCACTGCCAGAGGGATATTGTAAATGCATGTGCCCGCTGGGCACAGTTTACCTGATGCCACCGGGGTGGCGATGGCATTGGTGGCTTGAGCCCGCCATCGCTGCTTGCAGCTATATTTATTATTATTATTCTTCTTCTCCAAAATGAATCGCATTTTTGAGGGCCTAAACATGCTCGAAAAGTCATGAAACTTTGCACACACCTCAGAACTGGCGAAAATTTACGTCTGATATGGGTTTCAGAAGTGGGTGTGGCAAAATGGCTCAACAGCGCCACCTATAAACGTTCAACGGTGTGCGCCTCGAGCTACGTTTCATGTACATGTATGAAAATCGGTATACACATGTAACTCTCCAATACCTACAAAAAAGTCTCTTGGAGCAAAATCCAAAACCCAACAGGAAGTCGGTTATTACTAATATTATGAGCAAATTTTGTGTCATTTTTGTCATTTCCATGCGTTGTATTTTAACGAACTCCTCCTAGAGATTCATTCAGATCAACACCAAATTTGGTATGCCTAATCTGAAGGCCTTTGCGATGTTAAATTGCGAAGCTTTTGAGTTTTCGTTAATGGGCGTGTCCGTGGCGGCCTGGCGAATTTCGATGATTCGCCATGAAACAGGAAGTTGCTATAACTCAGACATACAATGACCAATATGCCCCATACTTCACATGTTTGATGAGTCTCCTAACATGAACAGATTGACATGCCCATATTCAGTTATAGTCATAGCGCCACCTATTGGCAACAGGAAGTGACATATTTTACACTGCGATGAACTACTCCTAGAAATTTTATGACATCAATTTTTTTTTGTGGTCAGTCTAATCTAAAGGCCTGTGCGATGTTAAATTGTGAAGATCTTGAGTTTTCGTAAAAAGGCGTGTCCATGGCGCCGTCACGAAGTTCGATGTCTCGCCATGGGAATAAAAGTTGTTATAACTCAGGCATAAAATGTCTGATCTTCCCCAAACTTCACATGTGTGATAAGAGTCCTGGCCTGAACACATCTGAAGGCCAAAATTCCATCAGTTGTGGCAAAATGGCTCGATAGCGCCACCTATACACTTTCAACAGAGTGCGCCTCGAGCTATGTTTCACGTACATGTACAAAAAACGGTATACACATGTAACACACCAATACCTACAAAAAAGTCTCTTGGTACGAAATCCGTATTCCAACAGGAAGTCGGTTATTTTGAATTTTCTCTGCAAAATTGGCGTTGTTTTTGCCATTTTCAGGGGTTGTACTTTAACGAACTCCTCCTAGAGATTTATTCAGATCAACACCAAACCTGGTCAGTGTAATCTTAAGCCCTTTGCGATGTTAAATTGCGAAGATCTTTAGATTTCGTTAAAGGGCGTGTCCATGGCGGCGTGACAAATTTCGATGTTTCGCCATGAAAAAGGAAGTTGCTGTAACTCAGACATACAATGTCCAATCTGCCCCAAACTTCACATGTTAGATAAAACTTCTGCCCTTAACAGATCTACATGCCCACATTCAGTTATAGTCATAGCGCCACCTATTGGCAACAGGAAGTGACATGTTTTACGCTGCGAAAAACTACTCCTATAATTTTTTTGAGATTAACATATATTTTGTGGTCAGTCTAATCTAAAGACCTGTGCAATGTTAACTTTTGGAGATCTTGAGTTTTTGTTAAAGGGCGTTTCCATGGCGCCATGACAAAATTTGATGTCTTGCCACAAGTTGTTGTAACTCAAGCATAAAATGTTCAATCTTCCCCAAACTTCACATGTGTGATAAGAGTCCTGGCCTGAACACATCTGAAGGCCAATATTCCATTATAATGATAGCGCCACCTGCTGGCAACGGTAAGATTGGCACATATATGGGATATACTTTGATATATTCCACTTATATTTAGGACATTAAATGCATATTTCTCAACGTTCACCTTTTTACTAAAGCAACACGATGGCGGTGAACCCGGGTGCGAGGGCCCGTTCATCGCTGCTTGCAGCTTTAATTATTATTATTATTATTATTCTCCCGAATGAATCGCATTTTTGAGGGCTTTAACATGCTCAAAAAGTCATGAAACTTTGCACACGCGTCAAACCTGGTGAAAATTTTCGTCTGATATAGGATTCAGAAGAGGGTGTGGCAAAATGGCTCGACAGCGCCACCTATACCAAGAAAATCAACAGCCTTCCAGCTATGTTTCACATACATGCACGAAAATTGGCACACATATGTAACACACCAATACCTACAAAAAAGACTCTTGGAGCGAAATTCTAAACCCAACAGGAAGTCGGTTATTTTTAATATTATGAGCATATTTTGTGTAATTTTGGTCATTTCCATGTGTTGTATTTTAACGAACTCCTCCTAGAGAGTTATTCAAATCATCACCAAATTTGGTATGCCTAATCTAAAGGCCTTTGCGATGTTAAATTGCGAAGATCTTGAGTTTTTGTTGAAGGGCGTGTCCGTGGCGGCCTGGCGAATTTCGATGATTCGCCATGAAAAATGAAGTTGCTATAACTCACACATACAATGTCCAATCTGCCCCAAACTTCACATGTTTGATGAGACTTCGAACCTGAACAGATTGATATGCCCATATTCAGTTATAGTCATAGCGCCACCTATTGGCAACAGGAAGTGACATATTTTACGCTGCGACGAACTACTCATAGAAATTTTATGACATCAATGTCTTTTTTTGTGGTCAGTCTAATCTAAAGGCCT
>NC_068402.1:162552-180636 GCF_023724105.1 Carassius gibelio | reverse complement strand
TTTTTGTGCTATGATATATCCCTCTTTCTAGCTCACTACTGTACATTTTTGTGTATCACATTTAAACCAACTATATACAAATTTTGTTTACATGACTCTTAACCCATATGTGTCTTTTTTGATTTTTTACAGATGGAGACATCCAGTATGGTTTTCCGTAAAGGGAGACCAGCGAGGCCCAGAGAGAGAGGCACGGGCTGAGTTAGGTAAGTAGAGATCCCAGAACCAACGCCCAAAGGGCATCGGTCTGGGTTGTGCACTGTCCATCCCACCCATGGTCACCAAGCAGGCTCCACTTTCATACTGGCCACACCAGAGTGTCCCATCACCCAGTATAGGGCTCTAACAATCAGGGCTCTAATGTCCCGGGCTCTATTACCCAGGGCCTAAGTGGTTAAGGTCAGGGTTGGTTTTTGGGAGGAGATTTTAAACTATATACAAGTACACAAGCCTTTTATCGCGACGTTTCGACAACCTTCTGTGTCTTCTTCAGGCATGACTTGTGTAAAATACATATTTTCTTCACTGAGCTCAATTTAATTTTTTAATTTTATTTCTAAGCACCATTTATGTGGTGGAGCAAAAAACCAACTGTCATCCTCTTCTCACTCGGGAGCTGTGTGTGCAGCTTCTTATACCCCGAGCAGGGCCTAGGCTCCTCCCCTCTGTTTATTTTTGAATTTTTAAATTTTTCTAATTTTTCAGAGCCTTTTCTTTGAATATATCAAGCCCTTTTAGGTGCACTTTTTGAATTCAAGCACTCTTTCATCTTCCCTTACACTCTTATAAGTTTACTTTTTTTGTTTTAGTGTACACTTTTTTGTGTTACTAACTTCACAGACCCATTTATTTATGTTTCACTTTCACACACTTATTTGTGTTTTTTAGCACCCCTTTGTTTTATTGTACAACACATTTTTTTGTGTTATGTATCACTCACGGCACCCCCATTGTCTTTTCAACCTCAACTGTGCTTTCATTCAAAAAAAATACACCTTTTTGTGCTATGATATATCCCTCTTTCTAGCTCACTACTGTACATTTTTGTGTATCACATTTAAACCAACTATATACAAATTTTGTTTACATGACTCTTAACCCATATGTGTCTTTTTTGATTTTTTACAGATGGAGACATCCAGTATGGTTTTCCGTAAAGGGAGACCAGCGAGGCCCAGAGAGAGAGGCACGGGCTGAGTTAGGTAAGTAGAGATCCCAGAACCAACGCCCAAAGGGCATCGGTCTGGGTTGTGCACTGTCCATCCCACCCATGGTCACCAAGCAGGCTCCACTTTCATACTGGCCACACCAGAGTGTCCCATCACCCAGTATAGGGCTCTAACAATCAGGGCTCTAATGTCCCGGGCTCTATTACCCAGGGCCTAAGTGGTTAAGGTCAGGGTTGGTTTTTGGGAGGAGATTTTAAACTATATACAAGTACACAAGCCTTTTATCGCGACGTTTCGACAACCTTCTGTGTCTTCTTCAGGCATGACTTGTGTAAAATACATATTTTCTTCACTGAGCTCAATTTAATTTTTTAATTTTATTTCTAAGCACCATTTATGTGGTGGAGCAAAAAACCAACTGTCATCCTCTTCTCACTCGGGAGCTGTGTGTGCAGCTTCTTATACCCCGAGCAGGGCCTAGGCTCCTCCCCTCTGTTTATTTTTGAATTTTTAAATTTTTCTAATTTTTCAGAGCCTTTTCTTTGAATATATCAAGCCCTTTTAGGTGCACTTTTTGAATTCAAGCACTCTTTCATCTTCCCTTACACTCTTATAAGTTTACTTTTTTTGTTTTAGTGTACACTTTTTTGTGTTACTAACTTCACAGACCCATTTATTTATGTTTCACTTTCACACACTTATTTGTGTTTTTTAGCACCCCTTTGTTTTATTGTACAACACATTTTTTTGTGTTATGTATCACTCACGGCACCCCCATTGTCTTTTCAACCTCAACTGTGCTTTCATTCAAAAAAAATACACCTTTTTGTGCTATGATATATCCCTCTTTCTAGCTCACTACTGTACATTTTTGTGTATCACATTTAAACCAACTATATACAAATTTTGTTTACATGACTCTTAACCCATATGTGTCTTTTTTGATTTTTTACAGATGGAGACATCCAGTATGGTTTTCCGTAAAGGGAGACCAGCGAGGCCCAGAGAGAGAGGCACGGGCTGAGTTAGGTAAGTAGAGATCCCAGAACCAACGCCCAAAGGGCATCGGTCTGGGTTGTGCACTGTCCATCCCACCCATGGTCACCAAGCAGGCTCCACTTTCATACTGGCCACACCAGAGTGTCCCATCACCCAGTATAGGGCTCTAACAATCAGGGCTCTAATGTCCCGGGCTCTATTACCCAGGGCCTAAGTGGTTAAGGTCAGGGTTGGTTTTTGGGAGGAGATTTTAAACTATATACAAGTACACAAGCCTTTTATCGCGACGTTTCGACAACCTTCTGTGTCTTCTTCAGGCATGACTTGTGTAAAATACATATTTTCTTCACTGAGCTCAATTTAATTTTTTAATTTTATTTCTAAGCACCATTTATGTGGTGGAGCAAAAAACCAACTGTCATCCTCTTCTCACTCGGGAGCTGTGTGTGCAGCTTCTTATACCCCGAGCAGGGCCTAGGCTCCTCCCCTCTGTTTATTTTTGAATTTTTAAATTTTTCTAATTTTTCAGAGCCTTTTCTTTGAATATATCAAGCCCTTTTAGGTGCACTTTTTGAATTCAAGCACTCTTTCATCTTCCCTTACACTCTTATAAGTTTACTTTTTTTGTTTTAGTGTACACTTTTTTGTGTTACTAACTTCACAGACCCATTTATTTATGTTTCACTTTCACACACTTATTTGTGTTTTTTAGCACCCCTTTGTTTTATTGTACAACACATTTTTTTGTGTTATGTATCACTCACAGGCACCCCCATTGTCTTTTCAACCTCAACTGTGCTTTCATTCAAAAAAAATACACCTTTTTGTGCTATGATATATCCCTCTTTCTAGCTCACTACTGTACATTTTTGTGTATCACATTTAAACCAACTATATACAAATTTTGTTTACATGACTCTTAACCCATATGTGTCTTTTTTGATTTTTTACAGATGGAGACATCCAGTATGGTTTTCCGTAAAGGGAGACCAGCGAGGCCCAGAGAGAGAGGCACGGGCTGAGTTAGGTAAGTAGAGATCCCAGAACCAACGCCCAAAGGGCATCGGTCTGGGTTGTGCACTGTCCATCCCACCCATGGTCACCAAGCAGGCTCCACTTTCATACTGGCCACACCAGAGTGTCCCATCACCCAGTATAGGGCTCTAACAATCAGGGCTCTAATGTCCCGGGCTCTATTACCCAGGGCCTAAGTGGTTAAGGTCAGGGTTGGTTTTTGGGAGGAGATTTTAAACTATATACAAGTACACAAGCCTTTTATCGCGACGTTTCGACAACCTTCTGTGTCTTCTTCAGGCATGACTTGTGTAAAATACATATTTTCTTCACTGAGCTCAATTTAATTTTTTAATTTTATTTCTAAGCACCATTTATGTGGTGGAGCAAAAAACCAACTGTCATCCTCTTCTCACTCGGGAGCTGTGTGTGCAGCTTCTTATACCCCGAGCAGGGCCTAGGCTCCTCCCCTCTGTTTATTTTTGAATTTTTAAATTTTTCTAATTTTTCAGAGCCTTTTCTTTGAATATATCAAGCCCTTTTAGGTGCACTTTTTGAATTCAAGCACTCTTTCATCTTCCCTTACACTCTTATAAGTTTACTTTTTTTGTTTTAGTGTACACTTTTTTGTGTTACTAACTTCACAGACCCATTTATTTATGTTTCACTTTCACACACTTATTTGTGTTTTTTAGCACCCCTTTGTTTTATTGTACAACACATTTTTTTGTGTTATGTATCACTCACGGCACCCCCATTGTCTTTTCAACCTCAACTGTGCTTTCATTCAAAAAAAATACACCTTTTTGTGCTATGATATATCCCTCTTTCTAGCTCACTACTGTACATTTTTGTGTATCACATTTAAACCAACTATATACAAATTTTGTTTACATGACTCTTAACCCATATGTGTCTTTTTTGATTTTTTACAGATGGAGACATCCAGTATGGTTTTCCGTAAAGGGAGACCAGCGAGGCCCAGAGAGAGAGGCACGGGCTGAGTTAGGTAAGTAGAGATCCCAGAACCAACGCCCAAAGGGCATCGGTCTGGGTTGTGCACTGTCCATCCCACCCATGGTCACCAAGCAGGCTCCACTTTCATACTGGCCACACCAGAGTGTCCCATCACCCAGTATAGGGCTCTAACAATCAGGGCTCTAATGTCCCGGGCTCTATTACCCAGGGCCTAAGTGGTTAAGGTCAGGGTTGGTTTTTGGGAGGAGATTTTAAACTATATACAAGTACACAAGCCTTTTATCGCGACGTTTCGACAACCTTCTGTGTCTTCTTCAGGCATGACTTGTGTAAAATACATATTTTCTTCACTGAGCTCAATTTAATTTTTTAATTTTATTTCTAAGCACCATTTATGTGGTGGAGCAAAAAACCAACTGTCATCCTCTTCTCACTCGGGAGCTGTGTGTGCAGCTTCTTATACCCCGAGCAGGGCCTAGGCTCCTCCCCTCTGTTTATTTTTGAATTTTTAAATTTTTCTAATTTTTCAGAGCCTTTTCTTTGAATATATCAAGCCCTTTTAGGTGCACTTTTTGAATTCAAGCACTCTTTCATCTTCCCTTACACTCTTATAAGTTTACTTTTTTTGTTTTAGTGTACACTTTTTTGTGTTACTAACTTCACAGACCCATTTATTTATGTTTCACTTTCACACACTTATTTGTGTTTTTTAGCACCCCTTTGTTTTATTGTACAACACATTTTTTTGTGTTATGTATCACTCACGGCACCCCCATTGTCTTTTCAACCTCAACTGTGCTTTCATTCAAAAAAAATACACCTTTTTGTGCTATGATATATCCCTCTTTCTAGCTCACTACTGTACATTTTTGTGTATCACATTTAAACCAACTATATACAAATTTTGTTTACATGACTCTTAACCCATATGTGTCTTTTTTGATTTTTTACAGATGGAGACAT
This sequence comes from Carassius gibelio, assembly GCF_023724105.1. Taxonomy (NCBI): domain Eukaryota; kingdom Metazoa; phylum Chordata; class Actinopteri; order Cypriniformes; family Cyprinidae; genus Carassius; species Carassius gibelio. Next base: position 175,513 of record NC_068402.1, on the reverse strand, counting down.
CCAGTATGGTTTTCCGTAAAGGGAGACCAGCGAGGCCCAGAGAGAGAGGCACGGGCTGAGTTAGGTAAGTAGAGATCCCAGAACCAACGCCCAAAGGGCATCGGTCTGGGTTGTGCACTGTCCATCCCACCCATGGTCACCAAGCAGGCTCCACTTTCATACTGGCCACACCAGAGTGTCCCATCACCCAGTATAGGGCTCTAACAATCAGGGCTCTAATGTCCCGGGCTCTATTACCCAGGGCCTAAGTGGTTAAGGTCAGGGTTGGTTTTTGGGAGGAGATTTTAAACTATATACAAGTACACAAGCCTTTTATCGCGACGTTTCGACAACCTTCTGTGTCTTCTTCAGGCATGACTTGTGTAAAATACATATTTTCTTCACTGAGCTCAATTTAATTTTTTAATTTTATTTCTAAGCACCATTTATGTGGTGGAGCAAAAAACCAACTGTCATCCTCTTCTCACTCGGGAGCTGTGTGTGCAGCTTCTTATACCCCGAGCAGGGCCTAGGCTCCTCCCCTCTGTTTATTTTTGAATTTTTAAATTTTTCTAATTTTTCAGAGCCTTTTCTTTGAATATATCAAGCCCTTTTAGGTGCACTTTTTGAATTCAAGCACTCTTTCATCTTCCCTTACACTCTTATAAGTTTACTTTTTTTGTTTTAGTGTACACTTTTTTGTGTTACTAACTTCACAGACCCATTTATTTATGTTTCACTTTCACACACTTATTTGTGTTTTTTAGCACCCCTTTGTTTTATTGTACAACACATTTTTTTGTGTTATGTATCACTCACGGCACCCCCATTGTCTTTTCAACCTCAACTGTGCTTTCATTCAAAAAAAATACACCTTTTTGTGCTATGATATATCCCTCTTTCTAGCTCACTACTGTACATTTTTGTGTATCACATTTAAACCAACTATATACAAATTTTGTTTACATGACTCTTAACCCATATGTGTCTTTTTTGATTTTTTACAGATGGAGACATCCAGTATGGTTTTCCGTAAAGGGAGACCAGCGAGGCCCAGAGAGAGAGGCACGGGCTGAGTTAGGTAAGTAGAGATCCCAGAACCAACGCCCAAAGGGCATCGGTCTGGGTTGTGCACTGTCCATCCCACCCATGGTCACCAAGCAGGCTCCACTTTCATACTGGCCACACCAGAGTGTCCCATCACCCAGTATAGGGCTCTAACAATCAGGGCTCTAATGTCCCGGGCTCTATTACCCAGGGCCTAAGTGGTTAAGGTCAGGGTTGGTTTTTGGGAGGAGATTTTAAACTATATACAAGTACACAAGCCTTTTATCGCGACGTTTCGACAACCTTCTGTGTCTTCTTCAGGCATGACTTGTGTAAAATACATATTTTCTTCACTGAGCTCAATTTAATTTTTTAATTTTATTTCTAAGCACCATTTATGTGGTGGAGCAAAAAACCAACTGTCATCCTCTTCTCACTCGGGAGCTGTGTGTGCAGCTTCTTATACCCCGAGCAGGGCCTAGGCTCCTCCCCTCTGTTTATTTTTGAATTTTTAAATTTTTCTAATTTTTCAGAGCCTTTTCTTTGAATATATCAAGCCCTTTTAGGTGCACTTTTTGAATTCAAGCACTCTTTCATCTTCCCTTACACTCTTATAAGTTTACTTTTTTTGTTTTAGTGTACACTTTTTTGTGTTACTAACTTCACAGACCCATTTATTTATGTTTCACTTTCACACACTTATTTGTGTTTTTTAGCACCCCTTTGTTTTATTGTACAACACATTTTTTTGTGTTATGTATCACTCACGGCACCCCCATTGTCTTTTCAACCTCAACTGTGCTTTCATTCAAAAAAAATACACCTTTTTGTGCTATGATATATCCCTCTTTCTAGCTCACTACTGTACATTTTTGTGTATCACATTTAAACCAACTATATACAAATTTTGTTTACATGACTCTTAACCCATATGTGTCTTTTTTGATTTTTTACAGATGGAGACATCCAGTATGGTTTTCCGTAAAGGGAGACCAGCGAGGCCCAGAGAGAGAGGCACGGGCTGAGTTAGGTAAGTAGAGATCCCAGAACCAACGCCCAAAGGGCATCGGTCTGGGTTGTGCACTGTCCATCCCACCCATGGTCACCAAGCAGGCTCCACTTTCATACTGGCCACACCAGAGTGTCCCATCACCCAGTATAGGGCTCTAACAATCAGGGCTCTAATGTCCCGGGCTCTATTACCCAGGGCCTAAGTGGTTAAGGTCAGGGTTGGTTTTTGGGAGGAGATTTTAAACTATATACAAGTACACAAGCCTTTTATCGCGACGTTTCGACAACCTTCTGTGTCTTCTTCAGGCATGACTTGTGTAAAATACATATTTTCTTCACTGAGCTCAATTTAATTTTTTAATTTTATTTCTAAGCACCATTTATGTGGTGGAGCAAAAAACCAACTGTCATCCTCTTCTCACTCGGGAGCTGTGTGTGCAGCTTCTTATACCCCGAGCAGGGCCTAGGCTCCTCCCCTCTGTTTATTTTTGAATTTTTAAATTTTTCTAATTTTTCAGAGCCTTTTCTTTGAATATATCAAGCCCTTTTAGGTGCACTTTTTGAATTCAAGCACTCTTTCATCTTCCCTTACACTCTTATAAGTTTACTTTTTTTGTTTTAGTGTACACTTTTTTGTGTTACTAACTTCACAGACCCATTTATTTATGTTTCACTTTCACACACTTATTTGTGTTTTTTAGCACCCCTTTGTTTTATTGTACAACACATTTTTTTGTGTTATGTATCACTCACGGCACCCCCATTGTCTTTTCAACCTCAACTGTGCTTTCATTCAAAAAAAATACACCTTTTTGTGCTATGATATATCCCTCTTTCTAGCTCACTACTGTACATTTTTGTGTATCACATTTAAACCAACTATATACAAATTTTGTTTACATGACTCTTAACCCATATGTGTCTTTTTTGATTTTTTACAGATGGAGACATCCAGTATGGTTTTCCGTAAAGGGAGACCAGCGAGGCCCAGAGAGAGAGGCACGGGCTGAGTTAGGTAAGTAGAGATCCCAGAACCAACGCCCAAAGGGCATCGGTCTGGGTTGTGCACTGTCCATCCCACCCATGGTCACCAAGCAGGCTCCACTTTCATACTGGCCACACCAGAGTGTCCCATCACCCAGTATAGGGCTCTAACAATCAGGGCTCTAATGTCCCGGGCTCTATTACCCAGGGCCTAAGTGGTTAAGGTCAGGGTTGGTTTTTGGGAGGAGATTTTAAACTATATACAAGTACACAAGCCTTTTATCGCGACGTTTCGACAACCTTCTGTGTCTTCTTCAGGCATGACTTGTGTAAAATACATATTTTCTTCACTGAGCTCAATTTAATTTTTTAATTTTATTTCTAAGCACCATTTATGTGGTGGAGCAAAAAACCAACTGTCATCCTCTTCTCACTCGGGAGCTGTGTGTGCAGCTTCTTATACCCCGAGCAGGGCCTAGGCTCCTCCCCTCTGTTTATTTTTGAATTTTTAAATTTTTCTAATTTTTCAGAGCCTTTTCTTTGAATATATCAAGCCCTTTTAGGTGCACTTTTTGAATTCAAGCACTCTTTCATCTTCCCTTACACTCTTATAAGTTTACTTTTTTTGTTTTAGTGTACACTTTTTTGTGTTACTAACTTCACAGACCCATTTATTTATGTTTCACTTTCACACACTTATTTGTGTTTTTTAGCACCCCTTTGTTTTATTGTACAACACATTTTTTTGTGTTATGTATCACTCACGGCACCCCCATTGTCTTTTCAACCTCAACTGTGCTTTCATTCAAAAAAAATACACCTTTTTGTGCTATGATATATCCCTCTTTCTAGCTCACTACTGTACATTTTTGTGTATCACATTTAAACCAACTATATACAAATTTTGTTTACATGACTCTTAACCCATATGTGTCTTTTTTGATTTTTTACAGATGGAGACATCCAGTATGGTTTTCCGTAAAGGGAGACCAGCGAGGCCCAGAGAGAGAGGCACGGGCTGAGTTAGGTAAGTAGAGATCCCAGAACCAACGCCCAAAGGGCATCGGTCTGGGTTGTGCACTGTCCATCCCACCCATGGTCACCAAGCAGGCTCCACTTTCATACTGGCCACACCAGAGTGTCCCATCACCCAGTATAGGGCTCTAACAATCAGGGCTCTAATGTCCCGGGCTCTATTACCCAGGGCCTAAGTGGTTAAGGTCAGGGTTGGTTTTTGGGAGGAGATTTTAAACTATATACAAGTACACAAGCCTTTTATCGCGACGTTTCGACAACCTTCTGTGTCTTCTTCAGGCATGACTTGTGTAAAATACATATTTTCTTCACTGAGCTCAATTTAATTTTTTAATTTTATTTCTAAGCACCATTTATGTGGTGGAGCAAAAAACCAACTGTCATCCTCTTCTCACTCGGGAGCTGTGTGTGCAGCTTCTTATACCCCGAGCAGGGCCTAGGCTCCTCCCCTCTGTTTATTTTTGAATTTTTAAATTTTTCTAATTTTTCAGAGCCTTTTCTTTGAATATATCAAGCCCTTTTAGGTGCACTTTTTGAATTCAAGCACTCTTTCATCTTCCCTTACACTCTTATAAGTTTACTTTTTTTGTTTTAGTGTACACTTTTTTGTGTTACTAACTTCACAGACCCATTTATTTATGTTTCACTTTCACACACTTATTTGTGTTTTTTAGCACCCCTTTGTTTTATTGTACAACACATTTTTTTGTGTTATGTATCACTCACGGCACCCCCATTGTCTTTTCAACCTCAACTGTGCTTTCATTCAAAAAAAATACACCTTTTTGTGCTATGATATATCCCTCTTTCTAGCTCACTACTGTACATTTTTGTGTATCACATTTAAACCAACTATATACAAATTTTGTTTACATGACTCTTAACCCATATGTGTCTTTTTTGATTTTTTACAGATGGAGACATCCAGTATGGTTTTCCGTAAAGGGAGACCAGCGAGGCCCAGAGAGAGAGGCACGGGCTGAGTTAGGTAAGTAGAGATCCCAGAACCAACGCCCAAAGGGCATCGGTCTGGGTTGTGCACTGTCCATCCCACCCATGGTCACCAAGCAGGCTCCACTTTCATACTGGCCACACCAGAGTGTCCCATCACCCAGTATAGGGCTCTAACAATCAGGGCTCTAATGTCCCGGGCTCTATTACCCAGGGCCTAAGTGGTTAAGGTCAGGGTTGGTTTTTGGGAGGAGATTTTAAACTATATACAAGTACACAAGCCTTTTATCGCGACGTTTCGACAACCTTCTGTGTCTTCTTCAGGCATGACTTGTGTAAAATACATATTTTCTTCACTGAGCTCAATTTAATTTTTTAATTTTATTTCTAAGCACCATTTATGTGGTGGAGCAAAAAACCAACTGTCATCCTCTTCTCACTCGGGAGCTGTGTGTGCAGCTTCTTATACCCCGAGCAGGGCCTAGGCTCCTCCCCTCTGTTTATTTTTGAATTTTTAAATTTTTCTAATTTTTCAGAGCCTTTTCTTTGAATATATCAAGCCCTTTTAGGTGCACTTTTTGAATTCAAGCACTCTTTCATCTTCCCTTACACTCTTATAAGTTTACTTTTTTTGTTTTAGTGTACACTTTTTTGTGTTACTAACTTCACAGACCCATTTATTTATGTTTCACTTTCACACACTTATTTGTGTTTTTTAGCACCCCTTTGTTTTATTGTACAACACATTTTTTTGTGTTATGTATCACTCACGGCACCCCCATTGTCTTTTCAACCTCAACTGTGCTTTCATTCAAAAAAAATACACCTTTTTGTGCTATGATATATCCCTCTTTCTAGCTCACTACTGTACATTTTTGTGTATCACATTTAAACCAACTATATACAAATTTTGTTTACATGACTCTTAACCCATATGTGTCTTTTTTGATTTTTTACAGATGGAGACATCCAGTATGGTTTTCCGTAAAGGGAGACCAGCGAGGCCCAGAGAGAGAGGCACGGGCTGAGTTAGGTAAGTAGAGATCCCAGAACCAACGCCCAAAGGGCATCGGTCTGGGTTGTGCACTGTCCATCCCACCCATGGTCACCAAGCAGGCTCCACTTTCATACTGGCCACACCAGAGTGTCCCATCACCCAGTATAGGGCTCTAACAATCAGGGCTCTAATGTCCCGGGCTCTATTACCCAGGGCCTAAGTGGTTAAGGTCAGGGTTGGTTTTTGGGAGGAGATTTTAAACTATATACAAGTACACAAGCCTTTTATCGCGACGTTTCGACAACCTTCTGTGTCTTCTTCAGGCATGACTTGTGTAAAATACATATTTTCTTCACTGAGCTCAATTTAATTTTTTAATTTTATTTCTAAGCACCATTTATGTGGTGGAGCAAAAAACCAACTGTCATCCTCTTCTCACTCGGGAGCTGTGTGTGCAGCTTCTTATACCCCGAGCAGGGCCTAGGCTCCTCCCCTCTGTTTATTTTTGAATTTTTAAATTTTTCTAATTTTTCAGAGCCTTTTCTTTGAATATATCAAGCCCTTTTAGGTGCACTTTTTGAATTCAAGCACTCTTTCATCTTCCCTTACACTCTTATAAGTTTACTTTTTTTGTTTTAGTGTACACTTTTTTGTGTTACTAACTTCACAGACCCATTTATTTATGTTTCACTTTCACACACTTATTTGTGTTTTTTAGCACCCCTTTGTTTTATTGTACAACACATTTTTTTGTGTTATGTATCACTCACGGCACCCCCATTGTCTTTTCAACCTCAACTGTGCTTTCATTCAAAAAAAATACACCTTTTTGTGCTATGATATATCCCTCTTTCTAGCTCACTACTGTACATTTTTGTGTATCACATTTAAACCAACTATATACAAATTTTGTTTACATGACTCTTAACCCATATGTGTCTTTTTTGATTTTTTACAGATGGAGACATCCAGTATGGTTTTCCGTAAAGGGAGACCAGCGAGGCCCAGAGAGAGAGGCACGGGCTGAGTTAGGTAAGTAGAGATCCCAGAACCAACGCCCAAAGGGCATCGGTCTGGGTTGTGCACTGTCCATCCCACCCATGGTCACCAAGCAGGCTCCACTTTCATACTGGCCACACCAGAGTGTCCCATCACCCAGTATAGGGCTCTAACAATCAGGGCTCTAATGTCCCGGGCTCTATTACCCAGGGCCTAAGTGGTTAAGGTCAGGGTTGGTTTTTGGGAGGAGATTTTAAACTATATACAAGTACACAAGCCTTTTATCGCGACGTTTCGACAACCTTCTGTGTCTTCTTCAGGCATGACTTGTGTAAAATACATATTTTCTTCACTGAGCTCAATTTAATTTTTTAATTTTATTTCTAAGCACCATTTATGTGGTGGAGCAAAAAACCAACTGTCATCCTCTTCTCACTCGGGAGCTGTGTGTGCAGCTTCTTATACCCCGAGCAGGGCCTAGGCTCCTCCCCTCTGTTTATTTTTGAATTTTTAAATTTTTCTAATTTTTCAGAGCCTTTTCTTTGAATATATCAAGCCCTTTTAGGTGCACTTTTTGAATTCAAGCACTCTTTCATCTTCCCTTACACTCTTATAAGTTTACTTTTTTTGTTTTAGTGTACACTTTTTTGTGTTACTAACTTCACAGACCCATTTATTTATGTTTCACTTTCACACACTTATTTGTGTTTTTTAGCACCCCTTTGTTTTATTGTACAACACATTTTTTTGTGTTATGTATCACTCACGGCACCCCCATTGTCTTTTCAACCTCAACTGTGCTTTCATTCAAAAAAAATACACCTTTTTGTGCTATGATATATCCCTCTTTCTAGCTCACTACTGTACATTTTTGTGTATCACATTTAAACCAACTATATACAAATTTTGTTTACATGACTCTTAACCCATATGTGTCTTTTTTGATTTTTTACAGATGGAGACATCCAGTATGGTTTTCCGTAAAGGGAGACCAGCGAGGCCCAGAGAGAGAGGCACGGGCTGAGTTAGGTAAGTAGAGATCCCAGAACCAACGCCCAAAGGGCATCGGTCTGGGTTGTGCACTGTCCATCCCACCCATGGTCACCAAGCAGGCTCCACTTTCATACTGGCCACACCAGAGTGTCCCATCACCCAGTATAGGGCTCTAACAATCAGGGCTCTAATGTCCCGGGCTCTATTACCCAGGGCCTAAGTGGTTAAGGTCAGGGTTGGTTTTTGGGAGGAGATTTTAAACTATATACAAGTACACAAGCCTTTTATCGCGACGTTTCGACAACCTTCTGTGTCTTCTTCAGGCATGACTTGTGTAAAATACATATTTTCTTCACTGAGCTCAATTTAATTTTTTAATTTTATTTCTAAGCACCATTTATGTGGTGGAGCAAAAAACCAACTGTCATCCTCTTCTCACTCGGGAGCTGTGTGTGCAGCTTCTTATACCCCGAGCAGGGCCTAGGCTCCTCCCCTCTGTTTATTTTTGAATTTTTAAATTTTTCTAATTTTTCAGAGCCTTTTCTTTGAATATATCAAGCCCTTTTAGGTGCACTTTTTGAATTCAAGCACTCTTTCATCTTCCCTTACACTCTTATAAGTTTACTTTTTTTGTTTTAGTGTACACTTTTTTGTGTTACTAACTTCACAGACCCATTTATTTATGTTTCACTTTCACACACTTATTTGTGTTTTTTAGCACCCCTTTGTTTTATTGTACAACACATTTTTTTGTGTTATGTATCACTCACGGCACCCCCATTGTCTTTTCAACCTCAACTGTGCTTTCATTCAAAAAAAATACACCTTTTTGTGCTATGATATATCCCTCTTTCTAGCTCACTACTGTACATTTTTGTGTATCACATTTAAACCAACTATATACAAATTTTGTTTACATGACTCTTAACCCATATGTGTCTTTTTTGATTTTTTACAGATGGAGACATCCAGTATGGTTTTCCGTAAAGGGAGACCAGCGAGGCCCAGAGAGAGAGGCACGGGCTGAGTTAGGTAAGTAGAGATCCCAGAACCAACGCCCAAAGGGCATCGGTCTGGGTTGTGCACTGTCCATCCCACCCATGGTCACCAAGCAGGCTCCACTTTCATACTGGCCACACCAGAGTGTCCCATCACCCAGTATAGGGCTCTAACAATCAGGGCTCTAATGTCCCGGGCTCTATTACCCAGGGCCTAAGTGGTTAAGGTCAGGGTTGGTTTTTGGGAGGAGATTTTAAACTATATACAAGTACACAAGCCTTTTATCGCGACGTTTCGACAACCTTCTGTGTCTTCTTCAGGCATGACTTGTGTAAAATACATATTTTCTTCACTGAGCTCAATTTAATTTTTTAATTTTATTTCTAAGCACCATTTATGTGGTGGAGCAAAAAACCAACTGTCATCCTCTTCTCACTCGGGAGCTGTGTGTGCAGCTTCTTATACCCCGAGCAGGGCCTAGGCTCCTCCCCTCTGTTTATTTTTGAATTTTTAAATTTTTCTAATTTTTCAGAGCCTTTTCTTTGAATATATCAAGCCCTTTTAGGTGCACTTTTTGAATTCAAGCACTCTTTCATCTTCCCTTACACTCTTATAAGTTTACTTTTTTTGTTTTAGTGTACACTTTTTTGTGTTACTAACTTCACAGACCCATTTATTTATGTTTCACTTTCACACACTTATTTGTGTTTTTTAGCACCCCTTTGTTTTATTGTACAACACATTTTTTTGTGTTATGTATCACTCACGGCACCCCCATTGTCTTTTCAACCTCAACTGTGCTTTCATTCAAAAAAAATACACCTTTTTGTGCTATGATATATCCCTCTTTCTAGCTCACTACTGTACATTTTTGTGTATCACATTTAAACCAACTATATACAAATTTTGTTTACATGACTCTTAACCCATATGTGTCTTTTTTGATTTTTTACAGATGGAGACATCCAGTATGGTTTTCCGTAAAGGGAGACCAGCGAGGCCCAGAGAGAGAGGCACGGGCTGAGTTAGGTAAGTAGAGATCCCAGAACCAACGCCCAAAGGGCATCGGTCTGGGTTGTGCACTGTCCATCCCACCCATGGTCACCAAGCAGGCTCCACTTTCATACTGGCCACACCAGAGTGTCCCATCACCCAGTATAGGGCTCTAACAATCAGGGCTCTAATGTCCCGGGCTCTATTACCCAGGGCCTAAGTGGTTAAGGTCAGGGTTGGTTTTTGGGAGGAGATTTTAAACTATATACAAGTACACAAGCCTTTTATCGCGACGTTTCGACAACCTTCTGTGTCTTCTTCAGGCATGACTTGTGTAAAATACATATTTTCTTCACTGAGCTCAATTTAATTTTTTAATTTTATTTCTAAGCACCATTTATGTGGTGGAGCAAAAAACCAACTGTCATCCTCTTCTCACTCGGGAGCTGTGTGTGCAGCTTCTTATACCCCGAGCAGGGCCTAGGCTCCTCCCCTCTGTTTATTTTTGAATTTTTAAATTTTTCTAATTTTTCAGAGCCTTTTCTTTGAATATATCAAGCCCTTTTAGGTGCACTTTTTGAATTCAAGCACTCTTTCATCTTCCCTTACACTCTTATAAGTTTACTTTTTTTGTTTTAGTGTACACTTTTTTGTGTTACTAACTTCACAGACCCATTTATTTATGTTTCACTTTCACACACTTATTTGTGTTTTTTAGCACCCCTTTGTTTTATTGTACAACACATTTTTTTGTGTTATGTATCACTCACGGCACCCCCATTGTCTTTTCAACCTCAACTGTGCTTTCATTCAAAAAAAATACACCTTTTTGTGCTATGATATATCCCTCTTTCTAGCTCACTACTGTACATTTTTGTGTATCACATTTAAACCAACTATATACAAATTTTGTTTACATGACTCTTAACCCATATGTGTCTTTTTTGATTTTTTACAGATGGAGACATCCAGTATGGTTTTCCGTAAAGGGAGACCAGCGAGGCCCAGAGAGAGAGGCACGGGCTGAGTTAGGTAAGTAGAGATCCCAGAACCAACGCCCAAAGGGCATCGGTCTGGGTTGTGCACTGTCCATCCCACCCATGGTCACCAAGCAGGCTCCACTTTCATACTGGCCACACCAGAGTGTCCCATCACCCAGTATAGGGCTCTAACAATCAGGGCTCTAATGTCCCGGGCTCTATTACCCAGGGCCTAAGTGGTTAAGGTCAGGGTTGGTTTTTGGGAGGAGATTTTAAACTATATACAAGTACACAAGCCTTTTATCGCGACGTTTCGACAACCTTCTGTGTCTTCTTCAGGCATGACTTGTGTAAAATACATATTTTCTTCACTGAGCTCAATTTAATTTTTTAATTTTATTTCTAAGCACCATTTATGTGGTGGAGCAAAAAACCAACTGTCATCCTCTTCTCACTCGGGAGCTGTGTGTGCAGCTTCTTATACCCCGAGCAGGGCCTAGGCTCCTCCCCTCTGTTTATTTTTGAATTTTTAAATTTTTCTAATTTTTCAGAGCCTTTTCTTTGAATATATCAAGCCCTTTTAGGTGCACTTTTTGAATTCAAGCACTCTTTCATCTTCCCTTACACTCTTATAAGTTTACTTTTTTTGTTTTAGTGTACACTTTTTTGTGTTACTAACTTCACAGACCCATTTATTTATGTTTCACTTTCACACACTTATTTGTGTTTTTTAGCACCCCTTTGTTTTATTGTACAACACATTTTTTTGTGTTATGTATCACTCACGGCACCCCCATTGTCTTTTCAACCTCAACTGTGCTTTCATTCAAAAAAAATACACCTTTTTGTGCTATGATATATCCCTCTTTCTAGCTCACTACTGTACATTTTTGTGTATCACATTTAAACCAACTATATACAAATTTTGTTTACATGACTCTTAACCCATATGTGTCTTTTTTGATTTTTTACAGATGGAGACATCCAGTATGGTTTTCCGTAAAGGGAGACCAGCGAGGCCCAGAGAGAGAGGCACGGGCTGAGTTAGGTAAGTAGAGATCCCAGAACCAACGCCCAAAGGGCATCGGTCTGGGTTGTGCACTGTCCATCCCACCCATGGTCACCAAGCAGGCTCCACTTTCATACTGGCCACACCAGAGTGTCCCATCACCCAGTATAGGGCTCTAACAATCAGGGCTCTAATGTCCCGGGCTCTATTACCCAGGGCCTAAGTGGTTAAGGTCAGGGTTGGTTTTTGGGAGGAGATTTTAAACTATATACAAGTACACAAGCCTTTTATCGCGACGTTTCGACAACCTTCTGTGTCTTCTTCAGGCATGACTTGTGTAAAATACATATTTTCTTCACTGAGCTCAATTTAATTTTTTAATTTTATTTCTAAGCACCATTTATGTGGTGGAGCAAAAAACCAACTGTCATCCTCTTCTCACTCGGGAGCTGTGTGTGCAGCTTCTTATACCCCGAGCAGGGCCTAGGCTCCTCCCCTCTGTTTATTTTTGAATTTTTAAATTTTTCTAATTTTTCAGAGCCTTTTCTTTGAATATATCAAGCCCTTTTAGGTGCACTTTTTGAATTCAAGCACTCTTTCATCTTCCCTTACACTCTTATAAGTTTACTTTTTTTGTTTTAGTGTACACTTTTTTGTGTTACTAACTTCACAGACCCATTTATTTATGTTTCACTTTCACACACTTATTTGTGTTTTTTAGCACCCCTTTGTTTTATTGTACAACACATTTTTTTGTGTTATGTATCACTCACAGGCACCCCCATTGTCTTTTCAACCTCAACTGTGCTTTCATTCAAAAAAAATACACCTTTTTGTGCTATGATATATCCCTCTTTCTAGCTCACTACTGTACATTTTTGTGTATCACATTTAAACCAACTATATACAAATTTTGTTTACATGACTCTTAACCCATATGTGTCTTTTTTGATTTTTTACAGATGGAGACATCCAGTATGGTTT
>NC_068402.1:128446-162052 GCF_023724105.1 Carassius gibelio | reverse complement strand
GAAGTATGACCATATTAGCCCGGTCCTGTCCACACTGCACTGGCTCCCTATCAAACATCGTATAGATTTTAAAATATTGCTTATTACTTATAAAGCCCTGAATGGTTTAGCACCTCAGTATTTGAATGAGCTCCTTTTACATTATACTCCTCTACGTCCGCTACGTTCTCAAAACTCAGGCAATTTGATAATACCAAGAATATCAAAATCAACTGCGGGCGGCAGATCCTTTTCCTATTTGGCGCCTAAACTCTGGAATAACCTACCTAACATTGTTCGGGAGGCAGACACACTCTTGCAGTTTAAATCTAGATTAAAGACCCATCTCTTTAACCTGGCATACACATAACATACTTATATGCTTTTAATATCCAAATCCGTTAAAGGATTTTTAGGCTGCATTAATTAGGTAAACTGGAACCGGAACACTTCACATAACACCGTACTTTCTACATCATTAGAAGAATGGCATCTACGCTAATATTTGTCTGTTTCTCTCTTGTTCCGAGGTCACCGTGGCCACCAGATCCAGTCTGTGTCCAGATCAGAGGGTCACTGCAGTCACCCGGATCCAGTACGTATCCAGACCAGATGGTGGATCAGCACCTAGAAAGGACCTCTACTGCCCTGAAAGACAGCGGAGACCAGGACAACTAGAGCCCCAGATACAGATCCCCTGTAAAGACCTTGTCTCAGAGGAGCACCAGGACAAGACCACAGGAAACAGATGATTCTTCTGCACAATCTGACTTTGCTGCAGCCTGGAATTGAACTACTGGTTTCGTCTGGTCAGAGGAGAACTGACCCCCAACTGAGCCTGGTTTCTCCCAAGGTTTTTTTCTCCATTCTGTCACCGATGGAGTTTCGGTTCCTTGCCGCTGTCGCCTCTGGCTTGCTTAGTTGGGGTCACTTCATCTACAGCGATATCATTGACTTGATTGCAAATTAAAACAGACACTATTTCAACTGAACAGAGATGACATAACTGAATTCAATGATGAACTGCCTTTAACTATCATTTTGCATTATTGAGACACTGTTTTCCAAATGAATGTTGTTCAGTGCTTTGGCGCAATGTATTTTGTTTAAAGCACTATATAAATAAAGGTGATTGATTGATTGATTGACCATCACAATAATCCACAAGTAATCCACATGACTCCAGTCCATCAATTAACGTCACGTGAATCAAAAATCAGTGTGTCTGTAATAAAAGAATCCATCATTAACTTTGAACTATTTGTTTTTGCCTAAAATATAAAAAAAAAATTCAAAAATAAACAAATTGGCCTCGGGCCTCCGAGGTGGCCTCTTCCTGGGCAGAGAAAAATTATGGGGGCAAAGTGAACGCAGACACCCGCTGGTCCCTGATTTCCTGGGCTTTGTGGATGTGGCACTGTTTCCTCCTCAAACAATTCAGCTGTGATAAGAGCTTCTGCTTGTTCTACAGTGTCTGCTTTCACTTTGCCCCCATAATTTTTCTCTGCCCAGGAAGAGGCCACCTCGAAGGCCCGAGGCCAATTTGTTTATTTTTTAATTTTTAAATTTTTCAGAGCCTTTTCTTTGAATATATCAAGCACTTAAATGTGCATTTTTTGAATTTAAGCACTCTTTCATCTTCCCTTACACACTCTAATAAGTTTAATTTTTTTGTTTTAGTGTACACTTTTTTGTGTTACTATCTTTTTGAAAAATTCAAAAATAAACAAATTGGCCTCGGCCTTCGAGGTGGCCTCTTCCTGGGCAGAGAAAAATTATGGGGGCAAAGTGAACGCAGTGAACCCTCCCCGGGCATGGCAGCATAAATAAACAGAGGGGAGGAGCCTAGGCCCTAAATGCCTAGGAGCCTAAATGGTGTTTAGAAATAAAATTTAAAAATTAAATTGACAATTTGTAAATTTTTCAGAGCCTTTTCTTTGAATATATCAAGCACTTAAAAGTGCATTTTTTTTAATTTAAGCACTCTTTCATCTTCCCTTACACTCTTATAAGTTTAATTTTTTTGATTTAGTGTACACTTTTTTGTCCATTTCTGCATCTAAACGCCTAACAACCTAAAACATGCTCTATTATAGTCCTACTATTGTTAGCAATTTCTTTATTGTCCAATTTGTGTACACTAAAACAAAAAAATTAAACTTAGAGCCTAGGCTCCTCCCCTCTGTTTATTTTTGAATTTTTAAATTTTTTCTGATGTCTTTTAAGAGATTTAAGACCTAAACAATGTGTTCTCTTTCATTTTTTTACTGTATTGACTTGTTCGATGTCACGACCTAGTGGTTAAAGAGTTTGACTCCTAACCGTAAGGTTGTCGGTTCGATTCATCGTGGAAATCCCGCACCGAACCCTCCCCGGGCACCGCAGCATAAATAAACAGAGGGGAGGAGCCTAGGCCCTAAATGCCTGGGAGCCTAAATGGTGTTTAGAAATAAAATTAGAGATTTCTACTTACCTAACTCAGCCCGTGCCTCTCTCTCTGGGCCTCGCTGGTCTCCCTTTACGGAAAACCAAGGCTTGTGTACTTCTATATAGTTTAAAATCTCGACAACTTTCTGTGTCTTCTTCAGGCATGACTTGTGTAAATTAAATGTTTTCTTCTCTGAGCTCAATTTAATTTTTTAATTTTCTTTCTAAACACCATGTATGTAAGTGAAAAAGAAATAAATGGGTCTGTTAAGATAGTAACACAAAAAAGTGTGCACTAAAACAAAAAAAATAAACTTATAAGAGTGTAAGGGAAGATGAAAGAGTGCTTAAATTCAAAAAATGCACTTTTAAGTGCTTGATATATTCAAAAATAAACAAATTGGCCTCGGGCCTTCGAGGTGGCCTCTTCCTGGGCAGAGAAAAATTATGGGGGCAAAGTGAACGCAGACACTGTAGAACAAGCAGAAGCTCTTATCACAGCTGAATTGTCTGAGGAGGAAACAGTGCCACATCCAAAAAGCCCAGGAAATCAGGGACCAGCGGGCCCTCACACATATGCGCAAGTGGCAGCCTCCAGACCCCCAACTGCTACAGTAGCTCCCCCTACTAAAAAATTTAATTGAGCTCAGAGAAGAAAACATTTATTTTATTTTTATTTTTTTTTATATTTTTAAATTCAAAAATAAACAAATTGGCCTCGGGCCTTCGAAGTGGCCTCTTCCTGGGCAGAGAAAAATTATGGGGGCAAAGTGAACGCAGACACTGTAGAACAAGCAGAAGCTCTTATCACAGTTTAAAATCTCATATTTTAGGCAAAAACAAATAGTTCAAAGTTAATGATGGATTATTTTATTACAAACACACAGCTTTTTGCTTCACATGACGTTAATTGATGGACTGGAGTCATGTGGATTACTTGTGGATTATTGTGATGCTCATGTGGATTAATATGTGTTGTAAAATAAAACAAAGGGGTGCTAAAAACACAAATAAGTGTGTGAAAGTGAAAAAGAAATAAATGGGTCTGTGAAGATAGTAACACAAAAAAGTGTACACTAAACAAAAAAATTAAACTTATTAGAGTGTGTAAGTGTACAGTGTGTGCGTTCACTTTGCCCCCATAATTTTTCTCTGCCCAGGAAGAGGCCACCTCGAAGGCCCGAGGCCAATTTGTTTATTTTTGAATTTTGAATTTTTTTGTTTTAGTGTACACTTTTTTGTGTTACTATCTTCACAGACCCATTTATTTCTTTTTCACTTTCACACACTTATTTGTGTTTTTAGCACCCCTTTGTTTTATTTTACAACACATATTAATCCACATGACCATCACAATAATCCACAAGTAATCCACATGACTCCAGTCCATAAAAGAATCCATCATTAATTTAAACTATTTGTTTTTGCCTAAATTATGAGATTTTAAACTGTGATAAGAGCTTCTGCTTGTTCTACAGTGTCTGCGTTCACTTTGCCCCCATAATTTTTCTCTGCCCAGGAAGAGGCCACCTCGAAGGCCCGAGGCCAATTTGTTTATTTTTGAATTTAAAAATATAAAAAAAAATTAAAAATTCAAAAATAAACAAATTGACCTCGGGCCTTCGAGGTGGCCTCTTCCTGGGCAGAGAAAAATTATGGGGGCAAAGTGAACGCAGACACTGTAGAACAAGCAGAAGCTCCCCGGGCACCGCAGCATAAATAAACAGAGGGGAGGAGCCTAGGCCCTAAATGCCTAGGAGCCTAAATGGTGTTTAGAAATAAAATTAGAGATTTCTACTTACCTAACTCAGCATGTGCCTCTCTCTCTGGGCCTCGCTGGTCTCCCTTTACGGAAAACCATACTGGATGTCTCCATCTGAAAAAAATAAAAAAAGATACATATGGGTTAAGAGTCATGTAAATAGACTCTTAAACTTATAAGAGTGTAAGGGAAGATGAAAGAGTGCTTAAATTCAAAAAATGCACTTTTAAGTGCTTGAAGAAGACACAGAAAGCTGTCGAGATTTTAAACTATATACAAGTACCCAAGCCTTTTATCGTGACGTTTTGACAACCTTCTGTGTCTTCTTCAGTCATGACTTGTGTAAAATACATATTTTCTTCACTGAGCTCAATTTAATTTTTTTAATTTTCTTTCTAAACACCATGTATGTAAGTGAAAAAGAAATAAATGGGTCTGTGAAGATAGTAACACAAAAAAGTGTACACTAAAACAAAAAAAAATTAACTTCTAAGAGTGTAAGAAAAGATGAAAGAGTGCTTAAATTCAAAAAATGCACTTTTAAGTGCTTGATATATTCAAAGAAAAGGCTCTGAAAAATTTAAAAATTCAAAAATAAACAGAGGGGAGGAGCCTAGGCCCTGCTTGTATATAGGAGCCTAAATGGTGTTTAGAAATAAAATTTTTGGGTCTGTGAAGATAGTATCACAAAAAAAGTGTACACTAAAACAAAAAAAACACATCCAAAAGACAGACACAATAAACAATAAACTTATTGCAAGTCTTCTCTTTTTTAGAGTTTAGATGTCATTTTCATGTTAAACTGTAATCATAATGTGGCAAAATTGTAAAAACTGATACATCTGTATGATCAAAATGGAAAACATCAAATCAATGAGATTTAAAATGTTATAATAGTTAATTTATTAATGTTTTGCCATGAATTCATAAAAACTGTACTAGATGAATGAGCCCATTAGTGGTCTTCCGCTGCCATCTAGTGGTTATAAATTGCATTTACTCAAACAACACTGTGTTTTTAAACATAACTGTTAAAGTGTTGTTGTTATTTTTTTTTGCCCTATCTCTCTTAAATTTTGCATGCTTGTTTAGAATGAAATTATGCATTACTTTACACAGTTTTGATAATTTGTGGGATTTCTATTTGTATTAATAGGCCTTTGTGCCTCTGGGGTGGTCTCGGCCAACCAGAATGTATGGATGACATTTAAACACATCCAAAAGACAGACACACACACACACACTGAAAATAAATGATTAAACTAGTTTTTAAGAGTTTAGATGTCATTCAGGTTTCACTGTAATCACAATGTGGCAAAATTGTAAAAAAATGATGTGTATGTATGAACAAAATGGAAAACATTGATTCAATGAGATGTAAAATGTTATAACACTTCTGCAAACAGAGGCTCAGAAACCCCAGGCTGTGATAAGAGCTTCTGCTTGTTCTACAGTGTCTGCGTTCACTTTGCCCCCATAATTTTTCTCTGCCCGGGAAGAGGCCACCTCGAAGGCCCGAGGCCAATTTGTTTATTTTTGAATTTAAAAATATAAAAAAAATTAAAAATTCAAAAATAAACAAATTGGCCTCGGGCCTTCGAGGTGGCCTCTTCCTGGGCAGAGAAAAATTATGGGGGCAAAGTGAACGCAGACACTGTAGAACAAGCAGAAGCTCCCCGGGCACCGCAGCATAAATAAACAGAGGGGAGGAGCCTAGGCCCTAAATGCCTAGGAGCCTAAATGGTGTTTAGAAATAAAATTAGAGATTTCTACTTACCTAACTCAGCATGTGCCTCTCTCTCTGGGCCTCGCTGGTCTCCCTTTACGGAAAACCATACTGGATGTCTCCATCTGAAAAAAATAAAAAAAGATACATATGGGTTAAGAGTCATGTAAATAGACTCTTAAACTTATAAGAGTGTAAGGGAAGATGAAAGAGTGCTTAAATTCAAAAAATGCACTTTTAAGTGCTTGAAGAAGACACAGAAAGCTGTCGAGATTTTAAACTATATACAAGTACCCAAGCCTTTTATCGTGACGTTTTGACAACCTTCTGTGTCTTCTTCAGTCATGACTTGTGTAAAATACATATTTTCTTCACTGAGCTCAATTTAATTTTTTTAATTTTCTTTCTAAACACTATGTATGTAAGTGAAAAAGAAATAAATGGGTCTGTGAAGATGGTAACACAAAAAAGTGTACACTAAAACAAAAAAAAATTAACTTCTAAGAGTGTAAGAAAAGATGAAAGAGTGCTTAAATTCAAAAAATGCACTTTTAAGTGCTTGATATATTCAAAGAAAAGGCTCTGAAAAATGTAAAAATTCAAAAATAAACAGAGGGGAGGAGCCTAGGCCCTGCTTGTATATAGGAGCCTAAATGGTGTTTAGAAATAAAATTTTTGGGTCTGTGAAGATAGTATCACAAAAAAAGTGTACACTAAAACAAAAAAAAACACATCCAAAAGACAGACACAATAAACAATAAACTTATTGCAAGTCTTCTCTTTTTTAGAGTTTAGATGTCATTTTCAGGTTAAACTGTAATCATAATGTGGCAAAATTGTAAAAACTGATACATCTGTATGATCAAAATGGAAAACATCAAATCAATGAGATTTAAAATGTTATAACAGTTAATTTATTAATGTTTTGCCATGAATTCATAAAAACTGTACTAGATGAATGAGCCCATTAGTGGTCTTCCGCTGCCATCTAGTGGTTATAAATTGCATTTACTCAAACAACACTGTGTTTTTAAACATAACTGTTAAAGTGTTGTTGTTATTTTTTTTTGCCCTATCTCTCTTAAATTTTGCATGCTTGTTTAGAATGAAATTATGCATTACTTTACACAGTTTTGATAATTTGTGGGATTTCTATTTGTATTAATAGGCCTTTGTGCCTCTGGGGTGGTCTCGGCCAACCAGGATGTATGGATGACATTTAAACACATCCAAAAGACAGACACACACACACACTGAAAATAAATGATTAAACTAGTTTTTAAGAGTTTAGATGTCATTCAGGTTTCACTGTAATCACAATGTGGCAAAATGTAAAAAAATGATGTGTATGTATGAACAAAATGGAAAACATTGATTCAATGAGATGTAAAATGTTATAAAACTTCTGCAAACAGAGGCTCAGAAACCCCAGGCTGGCGAAAAGAGGTCAACAAACCATCAGCTGACTTTCACTCATATTTATTAAGAATTATTATTTGTGTTTAAATGTTCTCTATATTAGACACATACATAGAGGTCCAAACATCCCCCACATTGCTGACAAGGGGACACACTGAGGGCAAGATAGTAACACAAAAAATCTCTGAAAATTTTAAAAATTACAAAATAAACAGAGGGAAGGAGCTTTTAATTCTAAAAAATTAAATTGAGCTCAGAGAAGAAAACATTTATTTTACACAAGTCATGCCTGAAGAAGACACAGAAAGCTGTCGAAACGTCGCGATAAAAGGCTTGTGTACTTGTATATAGTTTAAAATCTCATATTTTAGGCAAAAACAAATAGTTTAAAGTTAATGATGGATTCTTTTATTACAAACACACAGCTTTTTGCTTCACATGACGTTAATTGATGGACTGGAGTCATGTGGATTACTTGTGGATTATTGTGATGGTCATGTGGATTAATATGTGTTGTAAAATAAAACAAAGGGGTGCTAAAAACACAAATAAGTGTGTGAAAGTGAAAAATAAATAAATGGGTCTGTGAAGATAGTAACACAAAAAAAGTGTACACTAAAACAAAAAAATTTAACTTATAAGAGTGTAAGGGAAGATGAAAGAGTGCTTAAATTCAAAAAATGCACTTTTAAGTGCTTGATATATTCAAAGAAAAGGCTCTGAAAAATGTAAAAATTCAAAAATAAACAAATTGGCCTCGGCCTTCGAGGTGGCCTCTTCCTGGCCAGAGAAAAATTATGGGGGCAAAGTGAACGCAGTGAACCCTCCCCGGGCATGGCAGCATAAATAAACAGAGGGGAGGAGCCTAGGCCCTAAATGCCTAGGAGCCTAAATGGTGTTTAGAAATAAAATTTAAAAATTAAATTGACAATTTGTAAATTTTTCAGAGCCTTTTCTTTGAATATATCAAGCACTTAAAAGTGCATTTTTTTTTAATTTAAGCACTCTTTCATCTTCCCTTACACTCTTATAAGTTTAATTTTTTTGTTTTAGTGTACACTTTTTTGTCCATTTCTGCATCTAAACGCCTAACAACCTAAAACATGCTCTATTATAGTCCTACTATTGTTAGCAATTTCTTTATCGTCCAATTTGTGTACACTAAAACAAAAAAAATAAACTTAGAGCCTAGGCTCCTCCCCTCTGTTTATTTTTGAATTTTTAATTTTTTTTCTGATGGCTTTAAGAGATTTAAGACCTAAACAATGTGTTCTCTTTCATTTTTTTACTGTATTGACTTGTTCGATGTCGCGACCTAGTGGTTAGAGAGTTTGACTCCTAACCGTAAGGTTGTCGGTTCGATTCAGCGTGGAAATCCCGCACCGAACCCTCCCCGGGCACCGCATCATAAATAAACAGAGGGGAGGAGCCTAGGCCCTGCTTGTATATAGGAGCCTAAATGGTGTTTAGAAATAAAATTTTTGGGTCTGTGAAGATAGTATCACAAAAAAAGTGTACACTAAAACAAAAAAAGTAAACTTATAAGAGTGTAAGGGAAGATGAAAGAGTGCTAAAATTAAAAAAATGCACTTTAAGGATGCTTGATATATTCAAAGAAAAGGCTCTGAAAATTTTAAAAATTACAAAATAAACAGAAGGGAGGAGCTTTTAATTCTAAAAAATTAAATTGAGCTCAGAGAAGAAAACATTTATTTTACACAAGTCATGCCTGAAGAAGACACAGAAAGCTGTCGAAACGTCGCGATAAAAGGCTTGTGTACTTGTATATAGTTTAAAATCTCATATTTTAGGCAAAAACAAATAGTTTAAAGTTAATGATGGATTCTTTTATTACAAACACACAGCTTTTTGCTTCACATGACGTTAATTGATGGACTGGAGTCATGTGGATTACTTGTGGATTATTGTGATGGCCATGTGGATTAATATGTGTTGTAAAATAAAACAAAGGGGTGCTAAAAACACAAATAAGTGTGTGAAAGTAAAAAAAAAAAATGGGTCTGTGAAGATAGTAACACAAAAAAGTGTACACTAAAACAAAAAAATTAAACTTATTAGAGTGTGTAAGTGTACAGTGTCTGCGTTCACTTTGCCCCCATAATTTTTCTCTGCCCAGGAAGAGGCCACCTCGAAGGCCCGAGGCCAATTTGTTTATTTTTGAATTTTTAATATTTTTAATTTTTTTGTTTTAGTGTACACTTTTTTGTGTTACTATCTTCACAGACCCATTTATTTTTTTTTACTTTCACACACTTATTTGTGTTTTTAGCACCCCTTTGTTTTATTTTACTAAACATATTAATCCACATGACCATCACAATAATCCACAAGTAATCCACATGACTCCAGTCCATCAATTAACGTCACGTGAAGCAAAAATCTGTGTGTTTGTAATAAAAGAATCCATCATTAACTTTGAACTATTTGTTTTTGCCTAAAATATAAAAAAAATTCAAAATTCAAAAATAAACAAATTGGCCTCGGGCCTTCGAGGTGGCCTCTTCCTGGGCAGAGAAAAATTATGGGGGCAAAGTGAACGCAGACACCCGCTGGTCCCTGATTTCCTGGGCTTTGTGGATGTGCCAATGTTTCCTCCTCAAACAATTCAGCTGTGATAAGAGCTTCTGCTTGTTCTACAGTGTCTGCGTTCACTTTGCCCCCATAATTTTTTTCTGCCCAGGAAGAGGCCACCTCGAAGGCCCGAGGCCAATTTGTTTATTTTTGAATTTTTAAATTTTTCAGAGCCTTTTCTTTGAATATATCAAGCACTTAAATGTGCATTTTTTGAATTTAAGCACTCTTTCATCTTCCCTTACACACTCTAATAAGTTTAATTTTTTTGTTTTAGTGTACACTTTTTTGTGTTACTATCTCCACAGACCCATTTTTTTTTTTTTACTTTCACACACTTATTTGTGTTTTTAGGACCCCTTTGTTTTATTTTACAACACATATTAATCCACATGACCATCACAATAATCCACAAGTAATCCACATGACTCCAGTCCATCAATTAACGTCATTTAAATTCTAAAACTTGTGTAATTAAAGGAATATTCCACAAAAGTTGCTGAAAAACGGACTCATTTGGAGAAAATTTGCATTACAGCAATGGATTTTCTGGACTGAATGGGTGCCGTCAGAATGAGAGTTCAAACAGCTTTTTGCTTCACATGACGTTAATTGATGGACTGGAGTCATGTGGATTACTTGTTGATTATTGTGATGGTCATGTGGATTAATATGTGTTGTAAAATAAAACAAAGGGGTGCTAAAAACACAAATAAGTGTGTGAAAGTGAAAAAGAAATAAATGGGTCTGTGAAGATAGTAACACAAAAAAGTGTACACTAAAACACTAAAATTAAAAAATTAAATTGAGTTCAGTGTAGAAAATATGTATTTTACACAAGTCATGCCTGAAGAAGACACAGAAGGTTGTCGAAACGTCGCGATAAAAGGCTTGTGTACTTGTATATAGTTTAAAATCTCGACAGCTTTCTGTGTCTTCTTCAGGCATGACTTGTGTAAAATAAATGTTTTCTTCTCTGAGCTCAATTAAATTTTTTAATTTTCTTTCTAAACACCATGTATGTAAGTGAAAAAGAAATAAATGGGTCTGTGAAGATAGTAACACAAAAAAGTGTGCACTAAAACAAAAAAATTCAACTTATAAGAGTGTAAGGGAAGATGAAAGAGTGCTTAAATTCAAAAAATGCACTTTTAAGTGCTTGATATATTCAAAAATAAACAAATTGGCCTCGGGCCTTCGAGGTGGTCTCTTCCTGGGCAGAGAAAAATTATGGGGGCAAAGTGAACGCAGACACCCGCTGGTCCCTGATTTCCTGGGCTTTGTGGATGTGGCACTGTTTCCTCCTCAAACAATTCAGCTGTGATAAGAGCTTCTGCTTGTTCTACAGTGTCTGCTTTCACTTTGCCCCCATAATTTTTCTCTGCCCAGGAAGAGGCCACCTCGAAGGCCCGAGGCCAATTTGTTTATTTTTGAATTTTTAAATTTTTCAGAGCCTTTTCTTTGAATATATCAAGCACTTAAATGTGCATTTTTTGAATTTAAGCACTCTTTCATCTTCCCTTACACACTCTAATAAGTTTAATTTTTTTGTTTTAGTGTACACTTTTTTGTGTTACTATCCTCACAGACCCATTTTTTTTTTTTTACTTTCACACACTTATTTGTGTTTTTAGGACCCCTTTGTTTTATTTTACAACACATATTAATCCACATGACCATCACAATAATCCACAAGTAATCCACATGACTCCAGTCCATCAATTAACGTCATGTGAAGCAAAAAGCTGTGTGTTTGTAATAAAAGAATCCATCATTAACTTTGAACTATTTGTTTTTGCCTAAAATATAAAAAAAATTAAAAATTCAAAAATAAACAAATTGGCCAATTTCCTAATTAAGAAGGAAATGTGGGGTGGTGGGGGGACAACTCCAAAAAAATACAGTTAATTTAATTGTGCTTTTTAATCTTGGAAAAGCCGCATCCTAGCAAGCCTGCCATTGTTATTAAGTTAATTTAGTGAACCCTCCCCGGGCATGGCAGCATAAATAAACAGAGGGGAGGAGCCTAGGCCCTAAATGCCTAGGAGCCTAAATGGTGTTTAGAAATAAAATTTAAAAATAAAATTTACAAATTGTCAATTTAATTTTTAAATTTTATTTCTAAACACCATTTAGGCTTTCTTTGAATATATCAAGCACTTAAAAGTGAATTTTTTTTAATTTAAGCACTCTTTCATCTTCCCTTACACTCTTATAAGTTAAATTTTTTTGTTTTAGTGTACACTTTTTTGTCCATTTCTGCATCTAAACGCCTAACAACCTAAAACATGCTCTATTATAGTCCTACTATTGTTAGCAATTTCTTTATCGTCCAATTTGTGTACACTAAAACAAAAAAAAATAAACTTAGAGCCTAGGCTCCTCCCCTCTGTTTATTTTTGAATTTTTAATTTTTTTTCTGATGGCTTTAAGAGATTTAAGACCTAAACAATGTGTTCTCTTTCATTTTTTTACTGTATTGACTTGTTCGATGTCGCGACCTAGTGGTTAGAGAGTTTGACTCCTAACCGTAAGGTTGTCGGTTCGATTCATCGTGGAAATCCCGCACCGAACCCTCCCCGGGCACCGCAGCATAAATAAACAGAGGGGAGGAGCCTAGGCCCTGCTTGTATATAGGAGCCTAAATGGTGTTTAGAAATAAAATTTTTGGGTCTGTGAAGATAGTATCACAAAAAAGTGTACACTAAAACAAAAAAAGTAAACTTATAAGAGTGTAAGGGAAGATGAAAGAGTGCTAAAATTCAAAAAATGCACTTTAAGGATGCTTGATATATTCAAAGAAAAGGCTCTGAAAATTTTAAAAATTACAAAATAAACAGAAGGGAGGAGCTTTTAATTCTAAAAAATTAAATTGAGCTCAGAGAAGAAAACATTTATTTTACACAAGTCATGCCTGAAGAAGACACAGAAAGCTGTCGAAACGTCGCGATAAAAGGCTTGTGTACTTGTATATAGTTTAAAATCTCATATTTTAGGCAAAAACAAATAGTTTAAAGTTAATGATGGATTCTTTTATTACAAACACACAGCTTTTTGCTTCACATGATGTTAATTGATGGACTGGAGTCATGTGGATTACTTGTGGATTATTGTGATGGTCATGTGGATTAATATGTGTTGTAAAATAAAACAAAGGGGTGCTAAAAACACAAATAAGTGTGTGAAAGTGAAAAAGAAATAAATGGGTCTGTGAAGATAGTAACACAAAAAAGTGTACACTAAAACAAAAAAATTAAACTTATAAGAGTGTAAGGGAAGATGAAAGAGTGCTTAAATTCAAAAAATGCACTTTTAAGTGCTTGATATATTCAAAGAAAAGGCTCTGAAAAATTTAAAAATTCAAAAATAAACAAATTGGCCTCGGCCTTCGAGGTGGCCTCTTCCTGGGCAGAGAAAAATTATGGGGGCAAAGTGAACGCAGTGAACCCTCCCCGGGCATGGCATAAACAGAGGGGGGGAGCCTAGGCCCTAAATGCCTAGGAGCCTAAATGGTGTTTAGAAATAAAATTTAAAAATTAAATTGACAATTTGTAAATTTTTCAGAGCCTTTTCTTTGAATATATCAAGCACTTAAAAGTGCATTTTTTTTTATTTAAGCACCTTTTCATCTTCCCTTACACTCTTATAAGTTTAATTTTTTTGTTTTAGTGTACACTTTTATGTCCATTTCTGCATCTAAACGCCTAACAACCTAAAACATGCTCTATTATAGTCCTACTATTGTTAGCAATTTCTTTATCGTCCAATTTGTGTACACTAAAACAAAAAAATTAAACTTAGAGCCTAGGCTCCTCCCCTCTGTTTATTTTTGAATTTTTTAATTTTTTTCTGATGGCTTTAAGAGATTTAAGACCTAAACAATGT
The DNA here is from genome assembly GCF_023724105.1 of Carassius gibelio. Taxonomy (NCBI): domain Eukaryota; kingdom Metazoa; phylum Chordata; class Actinopteri; order Cypriniformes; family Cyprinidae; genus Carassius; species Carassius gibelio. Next base: position 148,262 of record NC_068402.1, on the reverse strand, counting down.
GTTCTCTTTCATTTTTTTACTGTATTGACTTGTTTGATGTCGCGACCTAGTGGTTAGAGAGTTTGACTCCTAACCGTATGGTTGTCGGTTCGATTCATCGTGGAAATCCCGCACCGAACCCTCCCCGGGCACCGCAGCATAAATAAACAGAGGGGAGGAGCCTAGGCCCTAAATGCCTAGGAGCCTAAATGGTGTTTAGAAATAAAATTAGAGATTTCTACTTACCTAACTCAGCCCGTGCCTCTCTCTGGGCCTCGCTGGTCTCCCTTTACGGAAAACCATACTGGATGTCTCCATCTGAAAAAAATCTAAAAAGATACATATGGGTTAAGAGTCATCTAAATAGACTCTTAAACTTATAAGAGTGTAAGGGAAGATGAAAGAGTGCTTAAATTAAAAAAATGCACTTTTAAGTGCTTGAAGAAGACACAGAAAGCTGTCGAGATTTTAAACTATATACAAGTACACAAGCCTTTTATCGTGACGTTTCGACAACCTTCTGTGTCTTCTTCAGGCATGACTTGTGTAAAATACATATTTTCTTCACTGAGCTCAATTTAATTTTTTTAATTTTCTTTCTAAACACCATGTATGTAAGTGAAAAAGAAATAAATGGGTCTGTGAAATGAAAGAGTGCTTAAATTCAAAAAATGCACTTTTAAGTGCTTGATATATTCAAAGAAAAGGCTCTGAAAAATTTAAAAATTCAAAAATAAACAGAGGGGAGGAGCCTAGGCCCTGCTTGTATATAGGAGCCTAAATGGTGTTTAGAAATAAAATTTTAAAATTAAATTGAGCTCAGTGAAGAAAATATGTATTTTACACAAGTCATGCCTGAAGAAGACACAGAAGGTTGTCGAAACGTCGCGATAAAAGGCTTGTGTACTTGTATATAGTTTAAAATCTTCACAGACCCAAAAATTAAAAAAAAATTAAATTGAGCTCAGGGAAGAAAACATCTCCATCTGAAAAAAATAAAAAAAGATACAACTCAGATACACACACACACACAAAGACACACATATATATGCACAAACATTTTGTTGCAGATATAGGTATTTGAAATAAGTGATAGGTGACAATAAACTTATTGCAAGTCTTCTCTTTTTTAGAGTTTAGATGTCATTTTCAGGTTAAACTGTAATCATAATGTGGCAAAATTGTAAAAACTGATACATCTGTATGATCAAAATGGAAAACATCAAATCAATGAGATTTAAAATGTTATAACAGTTAATTTATTAATGTTTTGCCATGAATTCATAAAAACTGTACTAGATGAATGAGCCCATTAGTGGTCTTCCGCTGCCATCTAGTGGTTATAAATTGCATTTACTCAAACAACACTGTGTTTTTAAACATAACTGTTAAAGTGTTGTTGTTATTTTTTTTTTGCCCTATCTCTCTTAAATTTTGCATGCTTGTTTAGAATGAAATTATGCATTACTTTACACAGTTTTGATAATTTGTGGGATTTCTATTTGTATTAATAGGCCTTTGTGCCTCTGGGGTGGTCTCGGCCAACCAGAATGTATGGATGACATTTAAACACATCCAAAAGACAGACACACACACACACTGAAAATAAATGATTAAACTTGTTTTTAAGAGTTTAGATGTCATTCAGGTTTCACTGTAATCACAATGTGGCAAAATTGTAAAAAAATGATGTGTATGTACGAACAAAATGGAAAACATTGAATCAATGAGATGTAAAATGTTATAACACTTCTGCAAACAGATATGATAGAATAGATAAAATAAATATGCTTTAAAACAGCTAGTTTCATCATATGCATGCTCCTGGGAGCATTTTAGGCAGAATTGGTCACTTTTGCATGAAAAGTTACATTGCCACTAGAAATATGCTATTCTCACTCAGAAACGCTGTTCTGAGCTAGATATGCTTTAAAACAGCTAGTTTCATCATATGCATGCTCCTGGGAGCATTTTAGGCAGAATTGGTCACTTTTGCATGAAAAGTTACATTGCCACTAGAAATATGCTATTCCCACTCAGAAACGCTGTTCTGAGCTAGATATGCTTTAAAACAGCTAGTTTCATCATATGCATGCTCCTGGGAGCATTTTAGGCAGAATTGGTCACTTTTGCATGAAAAGTTACATTGCCACTAGAAATATGCTATTCTCACTCAGAAACGCTTTTCTGAGCTAGATATGCTTTAAAACAGCTAGTTTCATCATATGCATGCTCCTGGGAGCATTTTAGGCAGAATTGGTCACTTTTGCATGGAAAGTTACATTGCCACTAGAAATATGCTATTCTCACTCAGAAACGCTGTTCTGAGCTAGATATGCTTTAAAACAGCTAGTTTCATCATTTGCATGCTCCTGGGAGCATTTTAGGCAGAATTGGTCACTTTTGCATGAAAAGTTACATTGCCACTAGAAATATGCTATTCTCTCTCAGAAACGCTGTTCTGTGCTAGATATGCTTTAAAACAGCTAGTTTCATCATATGCATGCTCCTGGGAGCATTTTAGGCAGAATTGGTCACTTTTGCATGAAAAGTTACATTGCCACTAGAAATATGCTATTCTCTCTCAGAAACGCTGTTCTGAGCTAGATACGCTTTAAAACAGCTAGTTTCATCATATGCATGCTCCTGGGAGCATTTTAGGCAGAATTGGTCACTTTTGCATGAAAAGTTACATTGCCACTAGAAATATGCTATTCTCACTCAGAAACGCTGTTCTGAGCTAGATACGCTTTAAAACAGCTAGTTTCATCATATGCATGCTCCTGGGAGCATTTTAGGCAGAATTGGTCACTTTTGCATGAAAAGTTACATTGCCACTAGAAATATGCTATTCTCACTCAGAAACGCTGTTCTGAGCTAGATATGCTTTAAAACAGCTAGTTTCATCATATGCATGCTCCTGGGAGCATTTTAGGCAGAATTGGTCACTTTTGCATGAAAAGTTACATTGCCACGAGAAATATGCTATTCTCACTCAGAAACGCTGTTCTGAGCTAGATATGCTTTAAAACAGCTAGTTTCATCATATGCATGCTCTTGGGAGCATTTTAGGCAGAATTGGTCACTTTTGCATGAAAAGTTACATTGCCACTAGAAATATGCTATTCTCACTCAGAAACGCTGTTCTGAGCTAGATATGCTTTAAAACAGCAAGTTTCATCATTTGCATGCTCCTGGGAGCATTTTAGGCAGAATTGGTCACTTTTGCATGAAAAGTTACATTGCCACTAGAAATATGCTATTCTCACTCAGAAACGCTGTTCTGTGCTAGATATTCTTTAAAACAGCTAGTTTCATCATATGCATGCTCCTGGGAGCATTTTAGGCAGAATTGGTCACTTTTGCATGAAAAGTTACATTGCCACTAGAAATATGCTATTCTCTCTCAGAAACGCTGTTCTGAGCTAGATATGCTTTAAAACAGCTAGTTTCATCATATGCATGCTCCTGGGAGCATTTTAGGTAGAATTGGTCACTTTTGCATGAAAAGTTACATTGCCACTAGAAATATGCTATTCTCACTCAGAAACGCTGTTCTGTGCTAGATATGCTTTAAAACAGCTAGTTTCATCATATGCATGCTCCTGGGAAGATGAAAGAGTGCTTAAATTAAAAAAATGCACATTTAAGTGCTTGATATATTCAAAGAAAAGGCTCTGAAAAATTTAAAAATTCAAAAATAAACAAATTGGCCTCGGGCCTTCGAGGTGGCCTCTTCCTGGGCAGAGAAAAATTATGGGGGCAAAGTGAACGCAGACACCCGCTGGTCCCTGATTTCCTGGGCTTTGTGGATGTGCCAATGTTTCCTCCTCAAACAATTCAGCTGTGATAAGAGCTTCTGCTTGTTCTACAGTGTCTGCGTTCACTTTGCCCCCATAATTTTTCTCTGCCCAGGAAGAGGCCACCTCGAAGGCCCGAGGCCAATTTGTTTATTTTTGAATTTAAAAATATAAAAAAAATTAAAAAATAAAATAAATGTTTTCTTCTCTGAGCTCAATTAAATTTTTTAGTAGGGGGAGCTACTGTAGCAGTTGGGGGTCTGGAGGCTGCCACTTGCGCATATGTGTGAGGGCCCGCTGGTCCCTGATTTCCTGGGCTTTGTGGATGTGGCACTGTTTCCTCCTCAAACAATTCAGCTGTGATAAGAGCTTCTGCTAGTCCGTTTTTCAGCAACTTTTGTGGAATATTCCTTTAATTACACAAGTTTTAGAATTTAAATGACGTTAATTGATGGACTGGAGTCATGTGGATTACTTGTGGATTATTGTGATGGTCATGTGGATTAATATGTGTTGTAAAATAAAACAAAGGGGTGCTAAAAACACAAATAAGTGTGTGAAAGTAAAAAAAAAATGGGTCTGTGAAGATAGTAACACAAAAAAGTGTACACTAAAACAAAAAAAATAAACTTATTAGAGTGTGTAAGGGAAGATGAAAGAGTGCTTAAATTCAAAAAATGCACATTTAAGTGCTTGATATATTCAAAGAAAAGGCTCTGAAAAATTTAAAAATTCAAAAATAAACAAATTGGCCTCGGGCCTTCGAGGTGGCCTCTTCCTGGGCAGAGAAAAATTATGGGGGCAAAGTGAACGCAGACACTGTAGAACAAGCAGAAGCTCTTATCACAGCTGAATTGTTTGAGGAGGAAACATTGCCACATCCACAAAGCCCAGGAAATCAGGGACCAGCGGGTGTCTGCGTTCACTTTGCCCACATAATTTTTCTCTGCCCAGGAAGAGGCCACCTCGAAGGCCCGAGGCCAATTTGTTTATTTTTGAATTTTGATTTTTTTTTATATTTTAGGCAAAAACAAATAGTTCAAAGTTAATGATGGATTCTTTTATTACAAACACACAGATTTTTGGTTCACGTGACGTTAATTGATGGACTGGAGTCATGTGGATTACTTGTGGATTATTGTGATGGTCATGTGGATTAATATGTTTAGTAAAATAAAACAAAGGGGTGCTAAAAACACAAATAAGTGTGTGAAAGTAAAAAAAAATAAATGGGTCTGTGAAGATAGTAACACAAAAAAGTGTACACTAAAACAAAAAAATTAAAATATTCAAAATTCAAAAATAAACAAATTGGCCTCGGGCCTTCGAGGTGGCCTCTTCCTGGGCAGAGAAAAATTATGGGGGCAAAGTGAACGCAGACACTGTACACTTACACACTATAATAAGTTTAATTTTTTTGTTTTAGTGTACACTTTTTTGTGTTACTATCTTCACAGACCCATTTTTTTTTACTTTCACACACTTATTTGTGTTTTTAGCACCCCTTTGTTTTATTTTACAACACATATTAATCCACATGAGCATCACAATAATCCACAAGTAATCCACATGACTCCAGTCCATCAATTAACGTCATGTGAAGCAAAAAGCTGTGTGTTTGTAATAAAATAATCCATCATTAACTTTGAACTATTTGTTTTTGCCTAAAATATGAGATTTTAAACTGTGATAAGAGCTTCTGCTTGTTCTACAGTGTCTGCGTTCACTTTGCCCCCATAATTTTTCTCTGCCCAGGAAGAGGCCACTTCGAAGGCCCGAGGCCAATTTGTTTATTTTTGAATTTAAAAATATAAAAAAAATAAAAAAATAAAATAAATGTTTTCTTCTCTGAGCTCAATTAAATTTTTTAGTAGGGGGAGCTACTGTAGCAGTTGGGGGTCTGGAGGCTGCCACTTGCGCATATGTGTGAGGGCCCGCTGGTCCCTGATTTCCTGGGCTTTGTGGATGTGGCACTGTTTCCTCCTCAAACAATTCAGCTGTGATAAGAGCTTCTGCTTGTTCTACAGTGTCTGCGTTCACTTTGCCCCCATAATTTTTCTCTTCCCAGGAAGAGGCCACCTCGAAGGCCCGAGGCCAATTTGTTTATTTTTGAATTTTTATTTTTTTTTATATTTTAGGCAAAAACAAATAGTTCAAAGTTAATGATGGATTCTTTTATTACAATCACACAGCTTTTTGCTTCACATGACGTTAATTGATGGACTGGAGTCATGTGGATTACTTGTGGATTATTGTGATGGTCATGTGGATTAATATGTGTTGTAAAATAAAACAAAGGGGTGCTAAAAACACAAATAAGTGTGTGAAAGTAAAATAAAATGGGTCTGTGAAGATAGTAACACAAAAAAGTGTACACTAAAACCAAAAAATTAAACTTATTAGAGTGTGTAAGGGAAGATGAAAGAGTGCTTAAATTAAAAAAATGCACATTTAAGTGCTTGATATATTCAAAGAAAAGGCTCTGAAAATTTTAAAAATTCAAAAATAAACAAATTGGCCTCGGGCCTTCGAGGTGGCCTCTTCCTGGGCAGAGAAAAATTATGGGGGCAAAGTGAACGCAGACACTGTACACTTACACACTCTAATAAGTTTAATTTTTTTGTTTAGTGTACACTTTTTTGTGTTACTATCTTCACAGACCCATTTTTTTTTTACTTTCACACACTTATTTGTGTTTTTAGCACCCCTTTGTTTTATTTTACAACACATATTAATCCACATGAGCATCACAATAATCCACAAGTAATCCACATGACTCCAGTCCATCAATTAACGTCATGTGAAGCAAAAAGCTGTAAGTTTGTAATAAAATAATCCATCATTAACTTTGAACTATTTGTTTTTGCCAAAAATATGAGATTTTAAACTGTGATAAGAGCTTCTGCTTGTTCTACAGTGTCTGCGTTCACTTTGCCCCCATCATTTTTCTCTGCCCAGGAAGAGGCCACTTCGAAGGCCCGAGGCCAATTTGTTTATTTTTTTATTTAAAAATATAAAAAAAAAAAAAAAAAAAAAAAAAATGTTTTCTTCTCTGAGCTCAATTTAATTTTTTAGTAGGGGGAGCTACTGTAGCAGTTGGGGCTCTGGAGGCTGCCACTTGCGCATATGTGTGAGGGCCCGCTGGTCCCTGATTTCCTGGGCTTTGTGGATGTGGCACTGTTTCCTCCTCAAACAATTCAGCTGTGATAAGAGCTTCTGCTTGTTCTACAGTGTCTGCGTTCACTTTGCCCCCATAATTTTTCTCTGCCCAGGAAGAGGCCACCTCGAAGGCCCGAGGCCAATTTGTTTATTTTTGAATATATCAAGCACTTAAAAGTGCATTTTTTGAATTTAAGCACTCTTTCATCTTCCCTTACACTCTTATAAGTTTATTTTTTTTGTTTTAGTGCACACTTTTTTGTGTTACTATCTTAACAGACCCATTTATTTCTTTTTCACTTACATACATGGTGTTTAGAAAGAAAATTAAAAAATTAAATTGAGCTCAGAGAAGAAAACATTTAATTTACACAAGTCATGCCTGAAGAAGACACAGAAAGTTGTCGAGATTTTAAACTATATAGAAGTACACAAGCCTTGGTTTTCCGTAAAGGGAGACCAGCGAGGCCCAGAGAGAGAGGCACGGGCTGAGTTAGGTAAGTAAAATCTCTAATTTTATTTCTAAACACCATTTAGGCTCCTAGGCATTTAGGGTCTAGGCTCCTCCCCTCTGTTTATTTATGCTGCGGTGCCCGGGGAGGGTTCGGTGCGGGATTTAGAAAGTATACCTGCGGTACAGAAGTGCAGTAGAAAGTATACCTGCGGTACAGAAGTGCAGTAGAAAGTATACGTGCGGTATAGCAGCATAGTAGAAAGTAAACCTGCGGTACAGAAGTGCAGTAGAAAGTATACCTGCAGTACAGAAGTATAGTATTCCAGTTTGACATGTTGCCACGGCAACAATTTTTTAGATATCAATATCCCCCTTGCAAATTTATATCGGCTGTGTTTTAACATTATTCTGATGAAGTTTGAAGCAAATCGAGTAATAATAAGATGCTGAATTCAAATCATTTTGAAAATGACACACTTCCTTCTGCCAGTTGGTGGCGCTATAACTTTGACTCCTAATAGTCACATATATGCGATCGACATTATACAACGAATAATCTGATGAAGTTTGATTAAAATCAGGAAATGTATGTGGATGGTATTAGACACTTGCTGTTTCTAATTTCTTGCCATAATTTCAACGCCTCGCCACGAGCAAACCGTTCGAGATATCAAAAATCCCCTGGCAATTTTTCATCCCCAGTGTCTTGAGATCATGTTGACCGAGTTTGGCGGCAATCGAGAAAAAAACCTATGACAAGTATTTCAAATTCCAGAGCATGCGCTTTTTACATAACTCTAAATAGCTGACTTCCTGTTGGGTGGAGCCTATGACATGCAATACGAAAGTTGTTCGGCACGATGAGATCTATATGTGTACTGAGTTTCATATGAATATGTGCAAGTATGTGTGAGCTATACATCAACATTTCTGACTGTGTTCCAGGGGGCGCCGTAGAGCCCCTGTGCCACGCCCGGGTCCCAGCCTCTGCAGGCTCCTAAAGGCCACAGATTCCAAAGTGTGCGCGAATTTTCAAGAGTTTTTGAGTATGTTAAGGACCCCAAAAGCCCCCACAACTTTGACGAAAAATTTGAATACTAAACCCTAAATAGCCAACTTCCTGTTGGGCGGAGCCTATGATATGCAATACAAAAGTTGTTTGGATTGATGAGATTTATATGTGTACCGAGTTTCATACGTCTACGAGCAAGAATGTATGATATATGGCCCTCCATATTCCAGGGGGCGCTGTAGAGCCCCTGTGCCACGCCCGTGTATCAGTCTCTGCCCGGCCCTAATGGCCGCAGGTTCCAATCTGTGTGCCAATTTTCAAGACTTTTTAAGCACGTTAAGGGTCCCAAAAGCCCCCGAGACGTTGAAAAAAAAAAAAATAATAATAATAATAATAATAAATATAGCTGCAAGCAGCGATGGCGGGCTCAAGCCACCAATGCCATCGCCACCCCCGGTGGCATCAGGTAAACTGTGCCCAGCGGGCACATGCATTCACAATATCCCTCTGGCAGTGAGGTTTTAAAGGGTATGGCGGTTAAAGGGTTAATCCGAATCATCTAGACTTTAAAATCACATTCACAGAACAATATATATATATATATATATATATATATATATATATATATATACATATATATATATATATATATATATATATATATATATATATTTAGTAACACTTTACAATAAGATTTCATTTATAAACATTATGTTAACATGAACAATATTTATATAGCATTCATTCATGTCATTTAATATTCCAAACTTAAACATTAAAACATTGTTTTATTGTGATTTTTTTTCCAAGCACATTTTACCAATTCCAAGCCATATCAATCTTAATAACTACCATTATTTTTTATTTAATCATTTATGAGTGCTATACAATAGTCCAGGAAAGCTGGAAGAGAAAAACTCCTTATATTCATGTGTGCAGAATTATTAGGCATGTTTTCTTTTACAGATGAAATGCGCTAAAATAGACTTTTAACTCAAACTGTAAGGTCGAAAATTATGAAATACCCATGAGAAATATCAAACACAAATGCAATACAGAAATGGATAAGTTAAGACTTGACCATTGTACAAAAAATACTGACTGGGTCATGAGGTCAGAAAAGAAGAAGAAAAAAGCAGGTCAAGAAGAACTGACAAAAAGAATTGCAAAATAATTAGTAATTAATGTGAAGATTAATTTTTAGTCAATTCTGCAAGACAGACTTTTCAGGAAAGGAGGTGGAATAAAAATGAGCTCCTAAATCTTAATCCTGGATTCTGGAAGATATATTCCTCAAACCATCGGACAAGAGGAGGTGGTGCTGGTCCTTCACGAGTCACTCTAATCTGTTCATAAAGCCTATATATAAAGTCTTAATATGTAGTATTTCACAATACTTCATGGTATTCTAATTAAATCATTTTTTGGAATCTTTGATTTCTCAGAACCTGACACATTGTAATTCTGAGACTCCAGGAAAGTGGCAGTTCTGTAAAATGTTGGCACTGGAGACTAAATGCTCCCTGATAGTTTCACAACTAATTCACTTAACACACACACACACACACACACACACACACACACACACATTACCCACAGTGACAGAGGGACAGAGTGACATCAGATGTATGATAGTTTTTTAATTTTCTATCATCCATATAGTGTTGTATAGTCATGAAACTATGCATATTTCCTCAGAATGACTTGTCTTCTATGTGTAAATTTTTTTTAAGTGTTTAGAAGCTGCACTTAAAAAAATAAAAGACATTTACTGGTTACTTTTTTACTAATATTTTAAAAAATCACCACGACAAAACCATTCAAGCCATTCAAAATTCATCCGCACCTGTACTGTAAGATACATTCTTTAAACTGGTAAAAGAGGATGTGGTGCTGATCCTTCAAGTCACTCAAAACGTATCTGTCCATAAAGCCTATAAAGAATTATTCTTAATATACAGTTCACAATACTTCAGCTTGTTATTCTAATTAAGTGAATGTCATTTTATCAGTAAAATACATAAAATTCATATTATTTTTCTTTGAAAGATTTCTATAAATGATTTAAATCATACTTGTTTCTACAATAATTATTTAAAAGTAATCCTATAGCTCCATCTGGTGGCCATTATTGGTACTAAGAATTGCAAGCTTGATTTATATGTTATGATAGTTTTAAATTTATGCTGGCTCTTGAAAATGATAAAGCTATGAAACTTACTGTGCTTCCTTCAAATGATGACTTCTACGTATATAAAAAATTATGAAGAGTTGGAATTAAAAATTTTAAAGATATAGTAAAATTACTATTGTATTTTTTTTATGTTACTTTAATAAATCGCTATGGCCACACCATTTAAGGTATCCTAAACCCATTCGCAATTTAACATCTTCAGTATATGGCTTCATGTTAAAACAGTTTGGTGTGAACTACTTGTGTCTTCTTGGAGGAGAATGAATTCATTTACAGGCTGAGTTTATCATAAATCCACAATAACATTTATGAGTTCTGTATCAATCAGTGTTGTTGTTTGTTTATTTTTTATTTATTTTTTTCATAGGAAGATAACTGACCCTTTACTCTCCTTTTTAATAAATGTGCTTATAAACCAAGAACAAGCTATTTATAGCTGTATTTATAAACTGCTTACTACTGACTATTAATATTGGGACAAGGCTTTATGAAGCATGAACTGACTATTTACTAATGAGTGCAGTTATTATAAAGTGTTATCAATGCATTTGCTAATCTTAACAAATTAGACATTATTTTACAGTGTTATCAAATCCCTTAAATGATTTGTAAGTGTTTTGTAATGATTTTATTGACCTAAAAGCATTTGTGAAAGTTCTGCTTGCATTACAGCTTAGTCTTGATCTGTGAGCTGAACAGATTTACTGTTACATCCATGAGATTATGTAAATTCAAATAAATATCATGTCACAGGATGTCAGAGGTCAGTATCAAATTAGTTTGAAATTATTATTTGCAGCACAAATAAGGTTTTTTAGGATTTTAAAAAATCCCTAAAACTGTCAGAAAAGGATAAGGCCTAAGATTTCTATGTGAGTGGCTAAATTTGTTTGTTTTTATAACTATAATGCATAAACTATGAAACTATACAAAATGTATAAAAAAGTACAAGTTATTCTTTTCCAATGTTTTTAATTTATTTAATTTTTTTTTTTTTTTTTTTTTTTTTTGGATTTACATTTTAAAAAATTAGCCTACGGCGATCATTCTAAACATCTTGAATAAAACCTGTCAATATTTATTATAGACCACTATAACTGTGTATAATCTAACAAACGAGTTTATTATGAAAATAAAAGCGTGTACACCAGATAACTTGGACGATAAAGAAATTGCTAACAATAGTATAATAGAGCATGTTTTAGGTTTTTAGGCGTTTAGATGCAGAAATGGACAAATCAAATGTAAAATAAAATGTAATTGATTTAATTAAATATAGATTAAGTCTTGTTAGAGCAAAATAATAAATAAATACGTACACACATTAAAAAAGCAGCCAAGATGAATGAGTTTAATTTTTTTATATAGATTAAAATTGAAGACAGAAGCAGCTGGTATATGCGGTCACTTAATATTAAAATCCAGTAGATCCACTTCAGATTTAATTCTCAACAGTTTATGTTCACGTGGCTTCGTTTATATTAGCCAAGCTATTATGTATTTTGAAATAATCTTGTCCGTGATGTGTTCGTTCTTACGACGAAAGGCAGAATCCTGCAGCTCGAGAGATATATGTTATTCTGCCAGTCGCGCTTTCAAATAGTCTTGCACACTTAAACGGGTCACAAACACCTGCATTTAGCTCGTGTTGTGTTATAATGGATGTATTGTGTGCATTTATGGCAATAATTTATTTTAAAAAGCTCTTAAACAAGAATAAATTCGTTTGTTTTGAGCTCTGAGACACTGTGCGCGCTGATCGGAGGCAGTGATTTCAGATAGGCAGCCGCAAATATTTCATTTTCACACAAACAGTTCAAAAACATCTTAATTTAGCTCTTGGTGTGCTCTAATTGGTGAATTGTGTGATATCGCTGCAATACTTTATTTTTAATAGCTATAAAACAAGAATAGACTCGTTTTTTCTGAGCTCATCATTCCACACGCTCCTGCTCAGAGCGGTGATTCATCTCTCGTGTTTCTCACGTATCACTGACCACACATCAATTATTAATGAGCCCTGACCTGATAATAATCATATATGTTGGTTTAGCTTGTCACTGTGAATTAAATCCAAGTATTTATTTGTATTTTAACCGATTTAAAATCGAAACCAAAAGACAGTCTCCTCCCTTTTTTAGTCCGGTAACTGAACCTGTAGGGGCGCTATTTCTCTCAGACAATGGAAGTCTAAGCACACACACTCAAACAGATGGACAGAGTGAGATGAGATGTCTGACAGTTTTTTAATTTTCTGTTATCCATACAGTGTTGTAAAGTCATGAAACTATGCATATTTACTCAGAATAACTTTTTTTTCTGTATGAAAAAAGGTTTTGAAGTGTTTGGAATTTAAAAATGCAGGAAAATTAATAATTCCATCTTTATTGTCATTTAAAAAAATCACCACGACAAAACCATCCAAGCTATCCAAAACCCATTCACAATTTAAGTTCCTCAATGTTTTTTCAACATGTAGACCAAGTTTGGTGTGTATAGTGTTACTCTCCTCTGAGCAGTATGCATTAATTCACGGCTAAATGTAAAAAATAATCCACATTCAAATCAAAATAGCCGACTTCCTGTTGGTCGTAGCTGATGACTGTGAATTAGAAAGTTGTCCGTCTTGATAAGAACAATTTTTGTACTGAGTTTGGTGTCTGTAGCTAAAACTAACCCCCCCACTTTTGACAAAAGGTGGCGCTATAGAGTGCCTATTCCACGCCCTCTTATGAACTTTTGCCTCATTCCTCAAACCATCGAACAAGAGGAGGTGGTGCTGGTCCTTCACGAGTCACTCTAATCTGTTCATTAAGCCTATATATAAAGACTTAATATATAGTATTTCACAATACTTCATGGTATTCTAATTAAATCATTTTTTGGAATCTTAAGTCTCTCAGAGTCCGACACCGAGTAATTCTGGAGACTCCAGGAAAGTGGCAGTTCTGTAAAATGTTGGCGCTGGAGACTAAATGCTCCCTGATAGTTTCACACCTAATTCACTTAACACACACACACACACACACACACACACATTACCCACAGTGACAGTGGGACTGAGTGACATCAGATGTATGATAGTTTTTTTTCAATTTTCTATCATCCATATAGTGTTGTATAGTCATGAAACTATGGTCATGAGACCAGTCATTCTGAGGAAATATGCCTCAGAATGAATTGTCTTCTATGTGTACATTTTTTTTTTTTTTAAGTGTTTAGAAGCTGCACTTTAAAAAAATAAAAAGACATTTACTGGTTCCTTTTTTACTATTATTTCAAAAAACATCACGGCAAAACCATTCAAGCTATCCAAAATTCATTCACACCTATTCTGTAAGATTAATTCTTTAAACAGTGGTAAAAGAGGATGTGGTGCTGAACCTTCAAGAGTCACTCAAAACGTTATCTGTCCATAAAGCCTATAAAGAATTATTCTTAATATACAGTTCAAAATACTTCAGCTTGTTATTCTAATTAAGTGAGGGTCATTTTATCAGTAAAATATATACAATTCATTTTTTTTGAAAGATTTCTATAAATGATTTAAATCATACTCGTTTCTACAATAATTATTTAAAAGTAATCCTATAGCTCCCTCTGGTGGCCATTATAGGTACTAAGAATTGCAAGCTTGATTTATAAGTTATGATAGTTTAAATTTTATGCTGGCTCTTGAAAGTGATAAAGCTATGAAACTTACTGTGCTTCCTTCAAATGAGGACTTCTACTTATATAAAAAATTATGAAGATTTAGAATGAAAAATTGTAAAGATATAGTAAAATAACTATTGTATTTTTTTATGTTACTTTAATAAATCTCTATGGCAACACCATTTAAGCTATCCTAAACCCATTCACAATTTAACATCTTCAGTATATTGGCATCATGTTGAAAAAGGAGTATGGAGTAGTATGAGTAGGAGTATGAATTCATTTGCAGGCTTTATCATAAATCCACAATAAAATTTCTGAGTTCTGTATCAATCTGTGTTGTTGTTTGTTTATTTTTATCTTTTATTTTTCATAGGAAGATAACTTACTCTCATTTTTAATAAATGTGCTTATAAACCAAGGACAAGCTATTTATAGCTGTATTTATAAACTGCTTACTACTGACTATTAATATTGGGACAAGGCTTTATAAAGCATGAACTGACTATTTAATAATGAGTGCAGTTATTATAAAGTGTTATCAATGAATTTGCTAATGTTAACAAATTAGACATTATTTTACAGTGTTATCAAATCCTTAAATGACTCATAAGCATTTGTGAAAGTTCTGCTTGTATTACAGCTTAGTATTGATCTGTGAGCTGAACAGATTTACTGTTACATCCATGAGATTATGTAAATTAAAATAAATATAATGTCACAGGATGTCATAGGTCAGTATCAAATGAGTTTGAAATTATTATTTGCAGCACAAATAAGGTTTTTTTAGGATTTTTAAAAATCCCTAAAACTGTCAGAAAAAGGTTAAGGCCTAAGCTATTTCTATGTGAGTGGCTAATTTTATTTTTGTTTTTATAATTGTAATACACAAACTATGAAATGATACAAAATGTATAAAAAGATAAATAAATAAATACGCACACATTAAAAAAGCAGCCAAGTCGAATGAGTTTCCTTTTTTATATAGATTAAAATTGAAGACAGAAGCAAGTGGTAAATGTGGTCACTTTAATATTCAAATCCAGTAGATCCAGTTTATGTTCACGTGGCTGTTTTCGTTTATAGTCGCCAAGCTATTATGTATTTTGAAATAATCTTGTTCGTTATGTGTTCGTTCGTACGACGAAAGCCAGAATCCTGCAGCTCGAGAGATATGTTATTCTGCCAGTCGCGCTTTCAAATAGTCTTGCACACTTAAACAGGTCACAAACACCTGCATTTAGCTCTTGTTGTGTTACAATGGGTTTATTGTGTGCATTTGTGGTAATATTTTATTTAAAAAAGCTCTTAAACAAGAATAAATTCGTTTGTTTTGAGCTGGACACTGTACGCGCTGATCGGAGGCGGTGATTTCAGATAGGCAGCTGCAAATATTTCATTTTCACACAAACAGTTCAAAAACATCTTAATTTAGCTCTTGGTGTGTTCTAATTGGTTGATTGTGTGATATCGCTGTAATAATTTATTTTTAAAAGCTTTAAAACAGGAATAAATTCGTTTTCTCTGAGCTCTTTACTCCAGACGCTCGTGATCACAGCGGTGATTCATCTCTCCTATTTCTCACGTATCTCTGGCCAGAAATAATTTATCCATGAGCCCTGAACCGGTAATAATCAGATATGTTGGTTTAGCTTGTCAGTGTGAATTAAATCTAAGTATTTGTTTGTATTTTTAACCGATTTAAAAGTGAAAGTAAAAGTCCGGGAATTGAACCTGTAGGGGCGCTATTTCTCTCAGACAATGGAAGTCTGAAGCACATATACTCAAACAGAGGGACAGAGTGAGATGAGATGTCTGACAGTTTTTTTAATTTTCTGTTATCCATACAGTGTTGTAAAGTCGTGAAACTATGCATATTTCCTCAGAATGACTTTTTCATCTGTATGAAAAAATTCTTTGACGTGTTTGGAAGCTTCAATTTAAAAATACAATAATGATTCCCTTTGTAAGGTCATTTAAAAAAATCACCACGGCAAAACCATTCAAGCTATCCAAAATCCATTCACAATTTAAGTTCCTATCAGAAATACTGATGTGTGTTCAGAGTTTTGTGAAATTCTAAGTATGTTATTTGCCTCAAAATCACCTGAGAAGTATTCCAGTTTGACATGTTGCCACGCCAACAATTTTTTAGATATCAATATCCCCCTTGCAGATTTATATCAGCTGTGTTTTAACATTATTCTGATGAAGTTTGAAGCAAATCGAGTAATAATAAGATGCTGAATTCAAATCATTTTGAAAATGACACACTTCCTTCTGCCAGTTGGTGGCGCTATAACTTTGACTCCTAATAGTCACATATATGCGATCGACATCATACAACGAATAATCTGATGAAGTTTGATTAAAATCAGGAACTGTATGTGGATGGTATTAGACACTTCCTGTTTCTCATTTCTCGCCATAATTTCAACGCCTCGCCACGAGCAAACCGTTCGAGATATCAAAAATCCCCTGGCAATTTTTCATCCCCAGTGTCTTGAGATCATGTTGACCGAGTTTGGCGGCAATCGAGAAAAAAACCTATGACAAGTATTTCAAATTCCAGAGCATGCGCTTTTTACATAACTCTAAATAGCTGACTTCCTGTTGGGTGGAGCCTATGACATGCAATACGAAAGTTGTTCGGCACGATGAGATCTATATGTGTACTGAGTTTCATATGAATATGTGCAAGTATGTGTGAGCTATACATCAACATTTCTGACTGTGTTCCAGGGGGCGCCGTAGAGCCCCTGTGCCACGCCCGGGTCCCAGCCTCTGCAGGCTCCTAAAGGCCACAGATTCCAAAGTGTGCGCAAATTTTCAAGAGTTTTTGAGTATGTTAAGGACCCCAAAAGCCCCCACAACTTTGACGAAAAATTTGAATACTAAACCCTAAATAGCCAACTTCCTGTTGGGCGGAGCCCATGATATGCAATACAAAAGTTGTTTGGATTGATGAGATTTATATGTGTACCGAGTTTCATACGTCTACGAGCAAGAATGTATGATATATGGCCCTCCATATTCCAGGGGGCGCTGTAGAGCCCCTGTGCCACGCCCGTGTATCAGTCTCTGCCCGGCCCTAATGGCCGCAGGTTCCAATCTGTGTGCCAATTTTCAAGACTTTTTAAGCACGTTAAGGGCCCCAAAAGCCCCCGAGACGTTGGAAATAATAATAATAATAATAATAATAATAATAAAATATAGCTGCAAGCAGCGATGGCGGGCTCAAGCCACCAATGCCATTGCCACCCCGGTGGCATCAGGTAAACTGTGCCCAGCGGGCACATGCATTCACAATATCCCTCTGGCAGTGAGGTTTTAAAGGATACGGCAGTTAAAGGGTTAATCCGAATCATCTAGACTTTAAAATCACATTCACAGAACAATATATATATTAGTAACACTGTACAATAAGATTTCATTTATAAACATTATGTTAACATGAACAATATTTATATAGCATTCATTCATGTCAGTTAATATTCCAAACTTAAACATGAAAACATTGTTTTATTATGATTTTTTTTCCAAGTACATTTTACCAATTCCAAACCATATAAATCTTAATAACTACCATTATTTTTTATTTAATCATTTATGAGTGTTATACAATAGTCCAGGAAAGCTGGAAGAGAAAAACTCCTTATATTCATGTGTGCAGAATTATTAGGCATGTTTTCTTTTACAGATGAAATGCGCTAAAATAGACTTTTAACTCAAACTGTAAGGTCGAAAATTATGAAATACCCATGAGAAATATCAAACATAAATGCAATACAGAAATGGATAAGTTAAGACTTGACCATTGTACAAAAAATACTGACTGGGTCATGAGGTCAGAAAAGAAGAAGAAAAAAGCAGGTCAAGAAGAACTGACAAAAAGAATTGCAAAATAATTAGTAATTAATGTGAAGATTAATTTTTAGTCAATTCTGCAAGACAGACTTTTCAGGAAAGGAGGTGGAATAAAAATGAGCTCCTAAATCTTAATCCTGGATTCTGGAAGATATATTCCTCAAACCATCGAACAAGAGGAGGTGGTGCTGGTCCTTCACGAGTCACTCTAATCTGTGCATAAAGCCTATATATAAAGACTTAATATATAGTATTTCACAATACTTCATGGTATTCTAATTAAATCATTTTTTGGAATCTTAAGTCTCTCAGAGTCCGACACCGAGTAATTCTGGAGACTCCAGGAAAGTGGCAGTTCTGTAAAATGTTGGCGCTGGAGACTAAATGCACCCTGATAGTTTCACACCTAATTCACTTAACACACACACACACACACATTACCCACAGTGACAGTGGGACTGAGTGACATCAGATGTATGATAGTTTTTTTTTAATTTTCTATCATCCATATAGTGTTGTATAGTCATGAAACTATGGTCATGAGACCAGTCATTCTGAAGAAATATGCCTCAGAATGACTGGTCTTCTATGTGTACATTTTTTTTTTTAAAGTGTTTAGAAGCTGCACTTTAAAAAAATAAAAAGACATTTACTGGTTCCTTTTTTACTATTATTTCAAAAAACATCACGGCAAAACCATTCAAGCTATCCAAAATTCATTCACACCTATTCTGTAAGATTAATTCTTTAAACAGTGGTAAAAGAAGATGTGGTGCTGAACCTTCAAGAGTCACTCAAAACGTTATCTGTCCATAAAGCCTATAAAGAATTATTCTTAATATACAGTTCAAAATACTTCAGCTTGTTATTCTAATTAAGTGAGGGTCATTTTATCAGTAAAATATATACAATTCATTTTTTTTTGAAAGATTTCTATAAATGATTTAAATCATACTCGTTTCTACAATAATTATTTAAAAGTAATCCTATAGCTCCCGCTGGTGGCCATTATAGGTACTAAGAATTGCAAGCTTGATTTATAAGTTATGATAGTTTAAATTTTATGCTGGCTCTTGAAAGTGATAAAGCTATGAAACTTACTGTGCTTCCTTCAAATGAGGACTTCTACTTATATAAAAAATTATGAAGATTTAGAATGAAAAATTGTAAAGATATAGTAAAATAACTATTGTATTTTTTTTATGTTACTTTAATAAATCTCTATGGCAACACCATTTAAGCTATCCTAAACCCATTCACAATTTAACATCTCAGTATATTGGCATCATGTTGAAAAAGGAGTATGGAGTAGTATGAGTAGGAGTATGAATTCATTTGCAGGCTTTATCATAAATCCACAATAAAATTTCTGAGTTCTGTATCAATCTGTGTTGTTGTTTGTTTATTTTTATCTTTTATTTTTCATAGGAAGATAACTTACTCTCATTTTTAATAAATGTGCTTATAAACCAAGGACAAGCTATTTATAGCTGTATTTATAAACTGCTTACTACTGACTATTAATATTGGGACAAGGCTTTATAAAGCATGAACTGACTATTTAATAATGAGTGCAGTTATTATAAAGTGTTATCAATGAATTTGCTAATGTTAACAAATTAGACATTATTTTACAGTGTTATCAAATCCTTAAATGACTCATAAGCATTTGTGAAAGTTCTGCTTGTATTACAGCT
>NC_068402.1:104600-127946 GCF_023724105.1 Carassius gibelio | reverse complement strand
TTTAGCAACCAACGATGAGTGAATGCGTAGCCTGATGTAAACATCTAAAGGTAAAGCAACTCGGTTTGCATTCGGTAATAGCCTATAGCCTAACGGCTATAAGACTACCTTTAGCCTATAATTCAAAGTAATTTTTATTTTTTAATTAGGCCATTTAAGAAGTCTATGCATGAGAATTATATAGTCAGATATTTAAGTGTCAGTCTTTCTCTCTGTCGAGCGCGAGCATGCGCTAATATGATCTGACCACGTGACACCTGCAGATAGAATTATTTAGAATTTAGGGATTTTGTTTTTCTTCCGGAAATGACTCCTGCATTACGTGAAGCACAGCGCTGTGAGTCTACAACCTGCGAACATGAAAATGTAATTTTCATAAGGGGAATATTATTAGATAAGTGGAATTGATCAAACACTGCAGGGTTGAAGAACTGAATTAGAACTGAAGAACTTGTCTTCCGATTGATGAGTGTGAATCTGAATAGAATTGGCCAAACACACAAGAAGCTGAATTTCTAATTACAGGAAGAAATTCATGTTAGTGAATATTAGTGTAAAGAAAGGATCTACCTTAAATGCACAAGGCTTTTAAATTTTTAAACTAGGCTACCAAAAAAGGCATTGACAGTTTGTCTTGACAAATGTAGCTTTTTTAGTTAAAACTTTATAATTGAATTTCAGTTAATTTTTATTCTCCCAACATTCAATTTTGAATGGCAGTTGTGCTCCCCGTTTACTGCCCCGGTTCAAATACAGTCAGATTTAGTTAAGTGCATCAGCATTTTAAAGGCACTCTTAATTAAACTCTGTGTTATAGGCCAAGTCTCAGCTGGAGCCAGGAATATCATTACTAAAACCTTTAGAATGTGAAAATATTCTTGTTTCGGTTATTCTTTTGGGGTTAAAATAAATATCAGACCTAAAACTATCCAAAAAGCAATTGCTTCCAAATGCATAAGGTGAGGTCTATAATAAATACTTGTAGTAGTTATATCTCCAAATGAACACTTCCTGGACTGAAGCAGCTCAGCTTTACTTGTTTCTCCATCAATCATGTTTTAGAGTCTCAAATCTGATCCTCAGGATCTTTTGAGGAGCGTTTGTTTCCAGAAGCTTTACTTTCACTGTTCCTCAGCGGAGGAATGATCTTCACAAGCCTCCAGAACATCTCACATCTTCTGAGGAGCCTTGATTTCTTCAGCTCTGTGTTATACGTGCGGATCATTTCAGTCGCATCTCTCCACCTTCGATAGCAGTGCTGAGGTGAGACCCTTGATCCCTGCACCGAGAAGTGGCCCTCTAGCGGTTAAACACTGAACTGCATGGTTCCCGCGGAGGGACACTGGTTGGTTGTGCTTCGGCTCTTCCCAGCGCGGATGATGTGGTTCAGGATACAGGGCATCTTATCAGAGCAGAACGACGAAAAATAATGGTTTGTTTGTTTTTACAACAGCTGATTCATCCGAGGTTTGCCGTTTTGAATGATCCATGGCCAATTTATCTCAAATTACTCACTAACAGGGAGTTTCTTTTCTCTGTGACTTTAGCACGGGTGCACAAAGGGTGCAGTTTCCCGCGAAAACGTCCCGACAGCTGTGAAATACCACATTATCATCATTATTATAATTATTATTATAGGTTCATCAAAGTGTAATTTGAAGAAAGCTTTATAAGAATATAACACATGGTTATTTTATATATGCACACACACACACAATATAAACTAAAATAAATACTCAGTAGCTATTATAAAGGGCTTACAAAACAGGGTTGTAAACATGGTTTATAAAAGTTGTCTTTATATCAATGGCAGGTCAGGCCCCCCAAGTTTATACCTCCACCTAGACACCTACCAATGAAAATATATTGTCATCATGTCTTTTGTGAACATCTGACTACTTCTTTTACAGATGGCTGAGCTCACTAATAATGACAAGTGATGAATATGAATCCCTTACAGAGCACAAGCTTTAGCCTGCATCATCAAATGGATCTGGACTCATAGTTGGTGCAGGCATCCATATGGGTGTCTGGGACTTAATAAAGCTCCTGCAGAAAGTAAGCGTCCCGTCTAGGCTTTGGAAGGAGACCAGGGGGCGGGGAACACTCATTTCCTGGAATGTTTGGCTCTTTCACAATACAGCCATTCATTCTGGAGTCCTGGTTCTGGGAGAGTACCAGACACGCTGCTCGATGTACACATGAAACATAAGAGCAAAGAATTATGCAGATGCATGTTTTATGGACATCATGATGAATCTAAATGTAATTTCCTCATGAGGGGAAATAGGCCTGCAAAGATCCAGTCCTCGAATGATGAGCCTAGATCTGTTGATGCAGTGGCTGCTTATTTCTAAACAATGCTATACTGCTGAAATATGCACACAACTTTATATAAACACTTGGTTTTATTGTAGCTGCCAACATGGAACCACAATCCAACACTAAACACCAATGCTTTTAAACGAATGGTTCATCCAAAAATGAAATTTGGCTGAAGGGTTTGTAGCACTGCATCAGTGTCTCATCAATGGTGCTCTTCACTGAATGGGTGCCGTCAGAATGAGAGTCCAAACAGCTGATAAAAACATCACAATAATCTACAGCACTCCAGTCCAGCAGTTAACATTTAATCAATGTTTGTAAAAAAAAAAAAAAAACAAATACATCAGATGTTTTTACTGAAAACCATTGTTTCTGGTCAAATCCATACCAAGTGCATCTCCTGTTGTCTTTCTTAAAAACTCTTAAATGTAATAAGAATTTGCCATAAAGTAAGGAACGTGAATCTTGATAAACAAAAGCAGGGCAGATGTGTTCTCCCAGTCATGATTTGCAGCACCTGTATAACATTGTCCACTAACCAGGAAGGATCTGATAAAGTGATAAAAGCTGCAGTATCTCTTCTGTTTAAAGGATTTTTCACACTGACAGCTATTTTCCATATAGGTGATTTTCCAATATACTGTACATCAGCAGATGTTGGCAATGCAACAAAATCCAGTGAGCTCTAATGATAAATCACGGGCAAGTGAGTGTGAAAGTAAAAAACAAATCACTGTATGCCATCATTTTATAAAATAAAGTTCATTTTCAGCCCTGTCATTTGCAGCTATTACAGTAGGTCTTTTGTTAACATCATACAGAACTACTACATTTTCTTTAAGTTTGATTGCATCATATAATAATTGCTGTTAATAATGTTTATAGTATGTTTAATTACGTCTTTAATAGATTTTTCTGTACATTTCCGTCATATGTACATAAACTGACAGTCACCACTGATAACAGGGTTTTCTGGAAGTATTCCTGAGCCCATGTTGTGATTACCATTACAGTATCATTCCTGTATGTGATGCAGTGCTGTTTAAAAGCAGAAGATCATGGGCATCCAGTATGGTTTTCCAGCCTTGACCCTTACACACAGAGATTGTTCCAGATTCTCTGAATCTTTGGATGATATTATGCACTGTAGATGATGATAACTTCAAACTCATTGTATTTTTTCTCTGAGAAACTCCTTTCTGATATTTCTCCACTATTTTTCACCGCAGCATTGGGGGAATTGGTGATCCTCTGCCCATCTTGACTTCTGAGAGACACTGTCACTCTGAGAGGATCGCTTTATACCCAATCATGTTCCCAGTTGACCTAATAAGATGCAAATTGGTCCTCCAGCTGTTTCTTATATGTACATTTAACTTTTCCGGCCTCTTATTGCTACCTGTCCCAACTTTTTTGGAATGTGTAGCTCTCATTAAATCTAAAATGAGCCAATATTTGGCATGACATTTCAAAATGTCTCACTTTCAACATTAGATATGTTATCTATATTCTATTGTGAATAAAATATACGTTTATGAGATTTGTAAATTATTCCATTCCTTTTTTACTCACAATTT
Organism: Carassius gibelio; assembly: GCF_023724105.1. Lineage (NCBI taxonomy): Eukaryota > Metazoa > Chordata > Actinopteri > Cypriniformes > Cyprinidae > Carassius > Carassius gibelio. The sequence continues at coordinate 124,044 of NC_068402.1, read as the reverse complement.
GCACAGTGTCCCAACTTTTTGGAATCAGGTTTGTACTTTCTTTTTTTTTTTTATTATTGTTAGTAGCTTTTAATTACTTGTTTGTTTTGGCTGTAGGTCATCCCATTAATGTATACATTTGAGCATGACATTTTGTGTGATTGTACATTAAAAATATATATATATATATACTCAAAAGGATTAAGCTTTCCTAACCACAACCCTTAAATGTTATAGAACTTTAATAGAAATAATGTAAATAATTAATAATTACCATTATCACTGTGCAGACAACACCTGAAAATAATCTAGTTTAAAACATCTGAAAAATGTTTATCTTTTTTTTCAAGGACACTTAAACCCACCTCTGCTTTTTTATACATTAATCTTTTGCTGGTGTTAAACTACTAATATATTATATATATATATATATATATATATATATATATATAGTCAGGTCCATAAATATTGGGACATCGACACAATTCTAATCTTTTTGGCTCGATACACCACCACGATGGATTTGAAATGAAACGAACAAGATGTGCTTTAACTGCAGACTTTCAGCTTTAATTTGAGGGTATTTACATCCAAATCAGGGGAACGGTGTAGGAATTACAACAGTTTGTATATGTACATCCCACTTTTTAATGGACCAAAAGTAATGGGACAGATTAACAATCATAAATCAAACTTTCATTTTTTAATACTTGGTTGCAAATCCTTTGCAGTCAATTACAGCCTGAAGTCTGGAGATCAATTAGACATCACCAGACACTGGTGCAACCAAAGAGATTTTTAAGTGGAATGTTATGCAATGGCCAAGTCAATCACCTGACCTAAATCCGATTGAGCATGCATTTCACTTGCTGAAGACAAAACTGAAGGGAAAATGCCCCAAGAACAAGCAGGAACTGAAGACCGTTGCAGTAGAGGCCTGGCAGAGCATCACCAGGGATGAAACCCAGTGTCTGGTGATGTCTATGCGTTCCAGACATCAGGCTGTAATTTACTGCAAAGGATTTGCAACCAAGTATTAAATAGTGAAAGTTTGATTTATGATTGTTAATCTGTCCCATTACTTTTGGTCCCTTAAAAAGTGGGATGTACATATACAAACTGTTGTAATTCCTACACCGTTCACCTGATTTGGATGTAAATACCCTCAAATTAAAGCTGAAAGTCTGCAGTTAAAGCAAATCTTGTTCGTTTCATTTCAAATCCATCGTGGTGGTGTATAGAGCCAAAAAGATTAGAATTGTGTCGATGTCCCAATATTTATGGACCTGACTGTATATATATATATATATATATATATATATATATATATATATATATATATGTATATATATATATATATATATATATATATATATAATGTGTGAAAGAAAGCTAATCCATGATAAAACAGAACTACATTTAAGAAACAGGAGTGAGCACAGACAATGAGTTTATATTGTATATTATTTGTTACATCAGGAAGGTGTTTTCATGTATAGATGTTATATAACGTCAATAAAGAGATATTTTGAAAAAAAAAAAGAGAGATGTACTTCAGTACATGCTTTTTCCTCATCTGTATGAGTAACTGAAGGAAAATAAATAAGTAGTATATGTTAATAAATACTAACTGAGTTGTTCTGTCATTAACGAGCAACTCTGAAATCCTTAAAGTCTAGTTTGTTGATGGGCCGCTCGTTGGTGAACTCTGCTTTAGCGATTCGTGACTGAGGACTGCCGCTGGTCTGCAGCCACTGCTGCATCTGCTGGACTTTAGAGACCGGACCCTGCAGCTGACCTCGAACCGTCCCAACATCAGTGTTCTGCACCCAGCCGACCAGACCCAGCCGCTTGCCCTCGGACTGAAACACACACACACACACACACCAGACGGACTCATCAACACAGCACTGCAAACTCTAGAAGGAACCGATTTACATCATGTACAAAAAATACAAAATTAACAAAAGGTCAGACCTTATCATTAAAACTGAATAAAAAAGAAACAGTATCAAGGACAGAACAAAATCCAGATTTTGACAAACACATGAACAGAATAAAAGCAGGTGAAGTCAAGATGAGTATATCTTTAGTTGGACGTTTATGTCCATAATATGAATTTGATCTGAGTTTAACAGCAATAAACTAAAACCAATAAAACAAAACAAAACTTTTTTGGGAGTGTATGAGTGAGAGAGAGAGAGAGAGAGAGAGAGCGAGAGAGAGAGAGAGAGAGAGAGAGAGAGAGAGAGAGAGAGAGAGAGAGAGAGAGAGAGAGAGAGTGTGTGTGTGTGTGTGTGTGTGTGTTATCATGTTTGAGACAGAATCACCTGTAATGTAGAAATCATGTGACAACTAGCCCCTACACACACGACATGAGTTCATTACCTGTGTGTATTTCCGGAAGAACACACCCTGCACCCTCCCAAACACCTCATAATCTACAGACAGCAGCTCTTCTGAGGACATGACCACCTGAAACAGGGAGGACCTTCATCATCATCACATCATCATCTCACCCGTCTCATTCACTACTGCTTTGCAATCTCTGGATACTAGCTGCTAGAAACTACAACCACTTTTATTCCCTACAGCATTTGACATGGCTTTTAAAGATGTTATTTCCATGGAAATGCAATGGATCTCACTGGAAACGGTGAACATGTTTGACACACATGTCCAGGTTTACTAAGAGATGCAGACTGTGTGACGTACCGGTGGATGGACGATAAGAAAAAGCTTTCTGGTTTCGGAAATCCGCGTCAAATCGACTTTATTGGCGTTGGAAATGCAGTTTATTTCACATGTGAAGTAGCGACTGTTTTGTGTTTGTGCAGCGGCACATGCGCAGCGGCGTCATCGTCTCCGTGCGTCAGGCATCCGGGTAACGGCGTGACGTCTGACGCAACTGGCCGGGAAGTTTGAGTTGTCTTGTTTTTAAGTAACGAGTGTAAACACAACTCTTCCGCGCTACTGGACACATAATAGGTCACCGAGTTCATAAAACCAGAGACGATTCATCTGATTACATTCACAGAAACCTAAAGAAAGGTGAGTATGAAGATAAATAGATATTAAACCATCTATAGTCTCATATCCAGGTGCTTAGGAAAATGTGCCAAGACGGTTAATAGGGCTTACACTAGTCAAGGTAAAACTTTAAACAGAAAGATGTCAACATACTTTAAGTTACCCCTTTGATTAATAACAATACATTAAGGGGGGGGGGGGGGTGAAATGCTAGTTTTCACTCAATATCCTGTTAAGGGCTGTGCAAAAAATCGAATGCGATTTTCATGCACATCTTATCAGTAAAGACGCTCCTGTAATTAGAAGTATATCCCCAGCACGTCAGGGATGCCAGGTTTTCACAACAAATCCTGCCCAGTTGCTTCTTAAAACTGGTCCAAAACTAGCCCAATCGCGCTTCCGGGAGGTTCCCCCATAAAAATTGCTTCCCGGGATTAAAATATACGTTTTTTAGCAATATACGTTTTTTAGCAGTTTTGCCTTGGTAAAATTCGCATGGGTTCGAATCACGAAAAGTACTTTACTTTTACAGCTTTACAGTCTCAAATCTGATCCTCAGGATCTTTTGAGGAGCGTTTGTTTCCAGAAGCTTTACTTTCACTGTTCCTCAGCGGAGGAATGATCTTCACAAGCCTCCAGAACATCTCACATCTTCTGAGGAGCCTTGATTTCTTCAGCTCTCCATCACTGTGTTATATGTGCGGATCATCTACGTCTCATCTTACTGATACACATTACTGCAGATAGAGAGAGATCACTGATATATAGAGCACTTTATGTCAGTATCTGCTGCACTGTTAGAAAGATCTCAGTGATTTACATTACAAGTGTAGTGATATGATCAACCATTTTTTTGGGAAAGTGGTACATTCCACCTGTATAAAAGAAGTGGGACGTGGCGAATGACCACGTAACTGGGTACTTTGGCTTCGGGTTATAATTTGAGTAAGCTGGTCAAGCTGCTTTTGCTGCTGATTAAACAGTGGGACCGTCTGGAGGAACAGGACGGCCTGTTATATCGACGGGTTTGCCGTCCCGATGGCGGTGAAGAGGTGCTACAGCTAGTGCTGCCTGCTGTGTTACAGACTGAGGTACTGACCCAATTACATCAGTGTCATGGGCATCAAGGCATTGAACGAACCCTGGAGTTGGTGCGACAACGTTGCTATTGGCCAGGGATGTCGGCCGATGTAGCACATTGGGTACAGCGATGTGAGCGGTGTCAGCAAGCCAAGGAGGCTGCACCAGTTGCTCGGAGTTACATGGCACATCTACTGTCCTCCCGTCCAAACGAGATCGTGGCCCTTGACTTCACAGTCTTGGAGCCTTCCCATTCTGGGCACGAAAATGTGCTGGTTATGACGGATGTTTTTAGTAAATTCACATTGGCAATACCTACTCGTGATCAACGAGCAGAAACCGTGGCCCGTGTTTTGGTGGAAGAGTGGTTTTATAAGTTTGGAGTTCCGGGGCGGATCCATTCTGATCAGGGCCGGAACTTCGAATCCCATCTCATTCAGCAGTTATGTAGCCTCTATCAGGTGGGTAAGTCTCGCACCACGGCATACCATCCAGCCGGTAATGGCCAGTGCGAACGGTTTAACCGGACTATGCACAATTTATTGCGGACGTTGCCCACTGGGAGAAAGAGGGACTGGGCTTCTTGTTTGTCCCAGGTGATATTCTGCTATAATACAACTCCCCACCAGTCCACGGGTGAAACCCCTTACTTTTTGATGTTTGGGCAGGAGCCGAGACTGCCGGTGGATTTCTTGCTTGGCCGAGTGCAAGAGCCAGTGTCTGGTAGAATCCACCATTGGGTGGAAGAGCATCAGGCTCGTCTCCAAGTGGCCTTTGAGGGTGCCCGAGAGCGGCTGCAAGCAGCAGCTCTAAATCGTAAGGCCAAGTTTGATCAAAGGGTTAGAGAGCAGCCTTTGGCGGAGGGCCAATTGGTCTATCTGCGAGAGCATGGATTCTTGGGACGACATAAAATCCAGGATTTATGGAGCTCGATAAAATATCAGGTAGTTCGGGCACCCCGGGGGGGTGGGTCCGTGTATACGGTAGCACCTGTACATGACCTTGGTAAGCTCCGCCATGTTCATCGTACCTCTTTAAAACCCTGTGTTTGTGGCAGTCCGACTCTGACGGAATCTCTGGGGGATCAGTCTGAACGATCAGCACCCTTGATGATGGAGGATGAAATGGAGCATGAATTGGAGGATGGCGATGTAGCGTATGTGGTGGAAGCGCCACCAGTAAGTGAGAGGGGTGCAGAGGTGAGTAGAGCTCCTTCCGAAGGGCGATTAACTCCTGCCTCTGGAGACGAGAGTTTGGCTATCAGGCCTGCAGTAGGGGTAGGGGAGAGTAGTGCAAGTTTACATCCAGAGCCCGTATCCGTTGCTTTGGGGATGTCCAATATATCTGGACGGGCCCCAAGACGAACTGGACGTGTAGGGGCAGGCCAGCATTCAAACCTCTACCGCTTACCACGAGCTGTAGGGAGTGAGGCTAATCAAATCTCTGTCACGTCCACCGTGGGTGCTAACTCCGTGGTGGCCTGGTTTAGACCTTGGGATTAGCAGAGTTGTTCATCGTTGGGACTACGATGACTAATGGGGGGGTGGATTGTAGTGATATGATCAACCATTTTTTTTGGGAAAGTGGTACATTCCACCTGTATAAAAGGGGATGTGATTGACATCCAGGTAGCATGTCATTTGGGGGTCACGGATATGACGTCATCTTGTGTGCGCCGTGTTTATGTCCAGCAGTGTGGCTGAGGATGCGGATAAACTTCTCTCTCTACAAACCTCGAACTCGTACGCCAGTGAGTGCGCGGGTCGGTGTGAGTTATTATCTGCAGGTATGTCACATGTGTATGTCTCATATAGGTGTACATGTAGGTGTTTGCTGGGGATCCTGAGGCGGCAAATTTTGCATTTAACACGTTTTGTGTTTTTAGTGACACGGGGGTCCAGGAGGTGTTGCAGCAGGCTTTTGTGGTCTATTTGAGAGTATTTGCACGCGTTTCAGTCTCGGCCCCGGAGAGCTTCTGGGCGGGGTGGACTGTCCTTCATTGTGCCTGCTAATTCTTTCAACTACTCTTCTGCCATTTACTGGACGGTGAATGTTGTGGTACTGCATACTTTGATCAAATTGACCGACTTAATTGTAGCGCACTGGGGGGTTACCGTGACAACCGGAACCGCTAGCGTTCCCGGCCTGAAGTGACTCATCGCCCTCAAACTAATTTGACTTTAACTTTGTGGGGGGTAATTACAGACGAATCATTAAGTGTTTGACGCAACCATTGTGTTTAACTGCCGTTTCTCTGTCAGACTAGTTTCTTTTGAATTGCTTTACTTAAGATTGTATTTTATTTTATTTTGTTTGTATGCATACTGTGACATGTCACAACCTGTTGTGTTGCCCACAGTCTGTGAGTACCAGTGAGTGAGGATTGCCAGTGACCTGGTGTCCTTGTTTCCGTCAGGCAGCGAGTGATAAGTGTTTCTGACAAATAATAACCTGATGTGCATATGTGACTGTGTATGAATGTGGGTATTTTGTCTCTTATGATGTTCTGTTTCCTTTCCCTTCAGAATTGGGGTACCAGTCCTAGCCAGTGTCGTGTGTGGTGGTGGTGCGGCTGTAGGTTTGCGGTGTTCACAACGTGGGTGATGCTGTGTGGTTAGAGCACAAGTGTTTGCTGTGTTCATTGGATAAGTAACTTGAGTCCCCCAGTTCTGAAATCGGAAAATTGTTTGTCTTTCATATTTTTAAGATCCATGCCTATCCCTTTTTTTATTGCTTATTAAAATAATAAATTGTGTGTATATATAAATTAGTGATTTTGAATAAATTGTTGAATTCTGTGTACTGTGTCTGATATCTGTCTCAGCCACCACGTATCTGTGTGCTGGTGATACATTTGTATACCGGTAGGTCCCCGGCCAGTTTCCGGGGTGGCGTAGTCTATATTTCTTGCCATAGTTGGCGCTGGGTTAAATTCCCGACAACAGCATTGCCACACAAGCAAAAGAATTCAATCATCATAAATCTCAGCATTTGCACTAAATTGTATATTATTTCTAATTTTGAGTCTCTAAATAAAATTGAGCTGTTTTTGCTTCATATTATTCCATAAAAGCCTGATGGACCAAATATAATAGGTATGCTCAACATAATAATAATAATAATAATAATAATATATATATATATATATATATAGGAGGAGGGGAAAAGGAGGAGTTAGAGGAAGAGGAGGATGATGAGGAAGAGGAAGTAGAGGAAGAGGAGGAGGTGGAGGAGGAGGAGGAAAAAGAGTATATTTTTAAATACATGTAATACATTTAATACACGTGTGTTCATAATACATTGTTGTGATGTTTGTTAATTAGTATTTGTGTTAATGTATTTATCATCCAAGGTTGTATAACTCACTGGTCGCCATCGACACGTGTAATGATGTAACACAAGACATCAGTAAAGACATGTTTCTGGTAAACAGACACTGAAGTGTTGCTTGCTGGACAAAGGTAATGAATCACATAATTATGTGTTCTCTTTTAAATCATTAGTCGAGTTATTCAGCCATGGTACTACTAAATATGATGAGGTTACACAACAGACTTTGTTAATAACAGCACTCTGTGCTTAGACATCAGAGCAGTTACTTCACATGATGAAACCTCTCAGTGAAATAGTGCTGTTATGACATTTCAAACAAGAAATATTCATTGTGTGATTTGATATTCACATTGCACTAAAATTAATATAAATTAGCTGATTTTCTTTGTTCTCAAATTGTTACAGATACAAGCAAGCTTACAACAGATAATTAAAAACAAATATGTTCAAGTATGACACTGATTGTTCTGGGACTTTAATGAGCGCTCATAGCCTGTTTCTCAAAGAAGAATAGAAAAACTTCTGGACTTCTGAAAGAACTGTGCAATGCTTGACAGTGACTGTAAATATGTATAGGGTTTATGGGTTTAATGGTTTTGTTATGCAGACCTTGCAACCCTGGGTAGAACATGAATTAGGGTTTAGCCGGAAGTACACTAAGGTTTTTGTGTTTAAAACGAAGCTATTCGAGGCTCTGAATCAGTTTAACCAGTTGTTTCGTTTAATCTTCCTCATCTGGCGGCATCTGCTGGACAACACGTGCGAGCTTACATGCAAAAACATTGAACCGATTGCAAATGTTTTTAAGAAAACGTAATCTATTAAAGGAAATATACAACTAATTGACTATCTTTAAAAATGAAGTGTCTATAAAATTTGTGTGTTCTTTTATTGATTTATGTAGTGATCGTTTTGTATGTTAGCTATCGTTGTATAATACAAGTATAGTGTTATATAAATAAAATGACTCATTCACTTAATTAAAAATAAGCGCAATATATTACATGAAGATGATGCAGGAGAAGAAAGTTAAACAATATTCAGAAATAACAGCTGAAACACAAACGTATAATTTTTTTAATCAGTACGGTTGAAGTGTATCTCGAAGGTAAGAACAGAAGCAAATACACTGGTTAATAAAATGGGATTAAATACATAAATTATATTTGTCTTACTGAACATATTTAATTAAATGAGGTTTGTATAGTATTCTCAGATCGCATTTGACCATTTTTATTAATTGAGGAAACTCACTCCCGATTTCTCTCAACATGGCAACACGAGAGCTGTCAGTCAAGACGTGAACACAAAGTAAATAGTTTTTTAAGTAACTCGGATATTTCCTTCTAAATTAAAAAGTAATGTGTTACTTTATTACTTTTTACAGAATACTTTGAAATGCTACGCGTTTTCTTTTTCTTTTGGGAATTTTCAGCGTGAACACTATTTGTACTATTTATGCTAGAAACCTAGTATATATTAATAGTGCATTAATACGCGATTTGGGACTCACCTTATTTTTATTAAACCTTATTTTTTAAAAGTACTAGGTTGTATACAACACAGTCTTTGCAGTATTCAGTAAGCTAGTGCGCAGTATTCAGTACACATTCCGCACACGCTCGGTGTGACGTGTGTCCTCCTCTAATGGCTGCGCGAGAAACCCCGTGCAACCGGAAGCGGGAAAAAAAGATCTCCCGCGGCATGAGTTTGTCCGCCATTTTGCACCAGACCTATTGAAAAGAGTGAGAGAGCAGACACGGCGGGATCTGGCCACTTTATTCTCTTTCAGTACATTTCCCTCTGGATTTATCCCAACATAATCCAAGATATTACCTGACAGGTATGAGCACGTTCTCTGAGATTTCCGGCGCGCGGAGTCGGTTGTGTTCGCGGTGAAGTGACGCTTCTTTGGCTGTCGTTCGAGAGACCGGCTTCAGTGGCGGCGCGTGCGCGCGGCTCACATCACCTCAGATCACACACTCTCACACATTTAGGCGTGATTCACGGACTGTTGTTATCTCTCCGTGCCCGTATACGGCTGGAGTAACGTTAGTGTGGTGAAGTCATGATGTGTGTGTGTGTGTGTGTGTGTGCTGGCGGATCAGACACGAGCTCGCCCTCCTCCCCAACACACACACACGCGCTGTCAGACAAACGCACTTAACACAACCAACCATGACTGAAGTGTTCGTGTGTTGTTTGTCAAGCAGATGTCCGGTTGTAGTGTAAGTCTTCTCTGAGGCGGAGTGTCCTGTAACTCGTGTTTTGTGGCCTAGTGAGTGAGCCCTAGTCATCAGCTTCTGACACAACAAAGAGACACAGCCTGAGAACAAGTCATTTAATAAACACTGGCTGCTGTTGGAAGCGGAGTGAAAACATTTGTCGAGGAATAACATGGTTAAATCTGTCACACGTTATGGAAATAAACGGCTACGATCACGTTATTTAATGAAGTTATTGATCGCAAACGCGTCGGGCGTTTGTAAATCACAGGTTCTCAGACAGAAATGGCCGTTTTGTCTGTTGACAGGCAGGCTCTGCGCGTGCTCGTGCTCGTGACGCGGGAACTATCCTCCGGTGGAACACGTGGAGGTCTGAATGATGAAATGCGCTAACAGATGTAGCACACGATGCTAGTGTCTTTATAGAGTCACGATTGTACAAATACTCTATTAGATAATATTAGTCTGATAGTATAAATATGGCGTAAAGGCCATCATTATTAATATAATTCATTTCGATCAGACGTGAGTGCTGAGCAATAAAATTACTCAATATATGGTTTCTGTATGATTGAGGTAAACGTTACATCAAACCAGAGTATATTGTTTATGTAAATAAATGCTGCACTAATTTGCCCTATTAATAATAAGTACTTTCTAAGTTTCTTATTTCCTTTTTTGATTAGTTTTATATTTAAAAGCTCTAGCACTAGCTTTCTCTATTCTTTTTCTATTGTATCTACTTGCTTTCTTTGCAAAAAAAAAAAAACCCCGCCCAATGGGTTCCCCAGTAAAAATCATGTTAGTGTTCTTTAATAAACAACATATGTCATGTTTGATCATGCACCGTTGTTTTGAAGTCCTGATGGTTGCAAATTGTTTTGTTTCAGGATGTTTAATTCAGTCTTTCTCATCTGATACCTAAGAATGGCTGTGAAGTAAAAATCCAAGCTGTATAATAAAATACTATTTCTGTGAATGTCGTTCCTGTATTCTAATGAAAACTGTATGCATATTGCATTATAATAATAGAGTAGACGAATACTGTTTGTAATCATTAAATCTGTTTCTGGATCACTTCTGTGGTAAAGACAGCCGGCAGGCTCCAGATCGCTCCACTTTGACCCAGTTTTGGATTAATTTGGCCCCTTACATCTGCACAGGTCCCGGAGACATGGCCACGGAGCACATCAATGGCAATGGTACGGATGAACCAGTGGAGTCTCCAGCAGTTACTCATTCAGAGCACTTCCAGACGCTTCTAGACGCCGGATTACCTAGAAAAGTGGCAGTCAAACTAGATGAGATTTACATAGCAGGTGAGACCGTACACTTCTCTGAATGATTGCGTGTTGCAGTAAAGCTTCCAGAATGGGATTTACAGTCATGCTTGAAACTGAGAGGGAAGAGTCATTTTTGGTTCCCCAAAGGACCTTTTGTAAAGTGGAATGTTTTTCCACCATAAGACCCTCTTATGGGATTGGAAGGTTCTATGATGTTAAATGTGCTCTAGAACCATCAGTGCCAATCAAGATCCTTGGGTTTTGCAGAGCAGTTTGTTTTTGGCACATGAATATTTCACATTTACACATTTGCATATATTTTCCCCTCAGAATCGAACCCATGAGCTTGGCATTGCTAGCACCATATTCAGTTTGAGCGTCAGCAGACCTTTTTTTGTTCAATTGGTTACTTTATTTAACATTAAGTTGGGCACTAATTCTGTGACCAATAACAATACAGATGTATACACATGTCCAAAAACTAAGGATAGCTTTTGCATATATATGAAGAATTTTTGAGGTCTGAATGGTTGAAATGGATGAAAACACATCAGTATTTTGGGCTGTCTAACTGTTAAAGAGAGAGCTCACCCAAAAATGTAAATTCTGTCAGTTACTCAGCCACAGTTATTTCCAAACCTGTTTGGATGTATTCAGTTTGCTGAACACTAAATGAGACGTCTATCCTGAGTTCTGCTTGTCAGGCGTCAGAGGAAGCACATGCAGAGCGATGAGGAACGCTGCAGGCAGTGCTCTGCTCTACTGGGATTGTAAACTCGTGTCTGATCATCCAGTGAAGGTGGACGTATTAACAGTCTGAAGTGTGTTACGGATGTGTTTTTGTGCAGGACTCGTGTCTCACAGCGATCTCGACGATCGAGCGATTGAGGCTCTGAAGGAGTTCAATGAAGAGGGCGCTCTGCAAGTTCTCCTGCAGTTTAAAGACAGCGACCTGTCGCACGTTCAGGTATGTTTGAGGAGACACAACTAATGCACTCGTGCACCGAATCTGCTGAGAATCTCTGGTAATGCTGGACTAAAATTTACTTAATTGAGATCTGTCACAAAGTAAAAAAATCAAAAAATGTGATTTGCCTAATGCACGGATCTAATGTACAGACACGCATCTGGTTTCCGGCTGTTAACGTTCACAATATACGATGCAGTAGTCTTCAGTCCCGGGTCATTGATCAGTCCTTCTCTTCGAGTCCTGGGGTTTATTTTAGCTGCTGAACACAGCTGCTCATGTTTTAACAGAATAAAAGTGCCTTCCTCTGTGGGGTGATGAAGACGTACAGGCAGAGGGAGAAACAGGGGACCAAAGTCTCAGACTCCACTAAAGGACCAGACGAGGCCAAGATCATCGTAAGTCTTTCAGTTCCTGAAGTTGAATGATATATCCTCCTGTCTATCTGCTGTTTGTGTTGCTGCTTTCTCTTCTATTGCCCCAGGTGCTGTCTGATGGTCAAGTGTTTTTATTTTCTACTTCGCAGGCTTTGCTGGAGAGAACTGGCTACACACTGGATGTGACGACGGGGCAGCGCAAGTACGGCGGTCCTCCCCCAGGGTCGAGCCATGCTGGGGTACAGCCCACCGTGGGCACAGAGGTCAGTCCTGTGTGTGTGTGTGTGTGTGACTGATGGCTGTTTTATTCCGTCTAAATGCATTGTGTCATCATCTGAGTGATGAAAGTGCTGCTCTTGGCTTCATCTTAAAGCATACAGCATCATATCAGTGTCATGTTAACACATTGACAATGCATTTCGTTATTGACTACAGCAGGAAAGGGCTATGAATTTACGTAGTGTTTTAACTAGTCAGTTAATTGCTGAAGTAGTAGTTGACTCACGCACAGTCCCTAAAAGATATACCCTACAAATGTATACACTGTGATATCTTTTAGTTCCTTAATTAATGAGCATTTTTACACAAATCACTGATGCTTTCATAAAGATGAAACTGTTTTGTGTTACAAAAAATCCTTTTTCTATTTTACTATTTAAAAAAAAAACATCTCAGAATTGTGAAATTGTAATTTTAGTGTAAATCTGTGTTTTATTGATTCTGATTTAATTTGGTTGTAACCACCGATAATGTCTTATTACTGTAATCCATTGATTGAACTTAAGAAGTTCACACAAAAGATGATGCACACATTTAAATAAGGTTAAACATGCCACTCAAAAGGAAAAAACGTCACAGGAAATCAATCCTAGGTGACAGATTTAGCCCTTAAACACTTTCCACTACAGACATTACACTAACTACAAGTATCTTTGCCCCTGTGTTAGGTCAGGTTTAGGGTTAGCAGAATAAGTTGACATATACTAGTAATGTTTCTCATAGTCAGTATGTTGTAGACCCGTCATAATAAAGTGTGAGCAGATATTAACAGACAGTCTGATACTCTAATGACTGCTAGCTGACACATAGTAGCACAGTTACTTACTCTTATGAATGTCTTAAAGCAGACTATCACATAAAGTGTTAACAACTACAAAAACAAGGAAACACTTACAGTGTCCTTAATGCATGTTACATGTACTTAGGGTTAATTACAACTCCTAACAAATCCTACCCATAACTCTAGTAAGTACATGTTGTTATTAATATTACATGTTTAATTGTGTAATTACACTGTAATGAGGACAACTAATAATAGTGAAACCAGAAACACAACAGTCCCAGAGAGTAGTGAGCTGTATGTTGTTGTTAATGTCACAGACTCCTGATTGTTAGGAAAGAGTGGGCTGACAGTATCATGTTTATTTGGGACCTCACTCTGTATGTCGTGGCTGATCTGGTTTCCTCAAACGCTCAGATTTTTGTGGGAAAGATCCCGAGAGATCTGTTTGAAGATGAGCTGGTCCCTCTGTTTGAGAAAGCGGGCCCCATCTGGGATCTGCGTCTGATGATGGATCCGCTCAGCGGACTCAACCGAGGATACGCCTTCATCACCTTCTGCACTAAAGAGGCTGCGCAGCAAGCCGTCAAACTCGTGAGTCATCGTCTGCTTGCTTTATTTCTTCTGTCCACCTGTGGCCTTTGAGATGCTGACTGTAATCTTTGCTGCAGTGTAACAACAATGAAATCCGGCCCGGGAAACACATCGGTGTGTGCATCTCTGTTGCCAACAATCGTCTGTTTGTGGGGTCCATCCCCAAGAGCAAGACTAAGGAGCAGATCGTGGAGGAGTTTGCCAAAGTTACTGGTTAGTGTTGGTGTTATTAACGGTTCAGATGCTCGTGTGTGTGTGTGTTCATTAGAGATGCACTGATGCATTTCTTTTACACATTAACATGAAAATCAACGCCAGGGGTTTACAACTGGTTTTTATGCACACTATTTGCGCTGGAAGGTTCTAGCAACAATGTCTCGCAAAGAAATGTTTTTTCTCAGATAAGTCAGAAGGGGTCTGTTATTTTCTAGTATGGAGGATGTCATTTGATACAGTAATGATAAAAACATGAGCTCTCTGATGAGGGTTTGTTGTTTAGATCATAAGTTCTTCATAATTTTGCGTTAATATTAATGTTAACATGGAAAAATTGAGTTTTTGTTAGCGCAAAGACAAAGCACACTATATTGTGCACATGCACAGGACCAACCTGTCTCTGTTTTAGTTTTCTGCTTTAGTTTTCTCTATTTTTAACAAAATATATAAAAATAAAAATGTTGTCAAGCGATTAATTGCATTCAAAATAAGTTTTTGTGTACATAACGTGTGTACTCTGTATATGTATTGTGTAAATATTAAGTACAAACACAATACAGTAAATATTTACATGCATATATATTTATATTCTTGTATTTTATTTATAAATATATACGTAATATACACATCACACACACATTATATAAACAAACGTATTTTAGATGTGATTAATTGTTTGATAGCACTAATAAAAATACACATGGATAAATACACAATGCTTTAAAATCACCACATAAAAATACCAGGTTTTATTTATTATTTTTCTTTGTACATTATTTGTATTTAGTTCATTTGACAACAAAGGAAATATAAAATTGTCAGTAGTGTTTAAGCTTTACACTTGTCATCCAGTAATTACAAAGCATTAGATTATTCCTGGTGATTTCCTGAGAAACTGCACCATTGGTCGGTCTAACTGAATTTAAACACTGAAACTATACTCCAGAGAACTGCATGTCTGCAATGAATCTGTCCATTTTTATTGTAGTTTTTGATGAACTGAAGAGTCAAGTGTTTGCTGTATTTGTGTCGAAACAAACGTGAGTTTTCCTGAAATAACTTTCCGTCCTCAATCTCAACAGAGGGCTTGAACGACGTCATCTTATACCATCAGCCTGACGACAAGAAGAAGAACCGCGGCTTCTGCTTCCTGGAGTATGAGGATCATAAAACAGCAGCCCAGGCGCGGCGCAGGTTAATGAGCGGCAAAGTCAAGGTGTGGGGCAATGTGGTGACGGTCGAATGGGCCGATCCCATAGAAGACCCCGACCCTGAAGTCATGGCTAAGGTGTGTGTGCAACACTAGATGACACATGCAACACATAGCCATGAGTATTTACTTCCATGATAACAGCTATCTCAGTATACATGGTTTGTTTTTTTTGGAAATATGGTTATGATACAAAAAAAAACATGATTCTGAACTTAGCACGTCAGTTTTCTGTCGTCTCTATCTGTGGGTTTGTTCACTTGCATGGTTGCATAATGTAACATACGGTACATTCCTTAATTATGAGAAATACAAAAAACTAATATATACAATATATGACACCGTTTCAGTCAAGCAACTTACGGTCGATTACTGATAATGAGAATTAATAAATCTTTGAACATCACAACATTGGGAGAGAGTTTATATTAGAGAGTAGTTTGTGTTTGTTTGTTATGCCAATGTTAAATATAGAAACATTTAAAATGCTAAATGGTTTCCTGTGTTGAATGAGATTAGATGGCAGAGCCTTGAATTATACATGGTCAAGGTTACACTGATGTGATTAATTTGCATGTGTTGTTCAGGTCAAAGTCCTGTTTGTAAGAAACCTGGCCAGCACAGTAACAGAAGAGCTTCTGGAGAAGACGTTCTGTCAGTTTGGCAAACTGGAAAGGGTTAAAAAGCTTAAAGACTACGCCTTCATCCACTTCGAAGAGAGAGACAGTGCTGTGAAGGTAGTTATTATATCTTCCTCTGCATCTTTTGAGAGGTCGCTGGTGATATATGCACAGATTTTAACCAGTGTTTTTCCGCAGGCTCTTGCTGAAATGCACGGGAAGGATTTAGAAGGGGAACAAATTGAAATTGTCTTTG
Organism: Carassius gibelio; assembly: GCF_023724105.1. NCBI lineage: Eukaryota > Metazoa > Chordata > Actinopteri > Cypriniformes > Cyprinidae > Carassius > Carassius gibelio. The sequence continues at coordinate 107,814 of NC_068402.1, read as the reverse complement.
CAAAGCCGCCTGACCAGAAGAGGAAAGAGCGAAAGGCCCAGAGACAAGCTGCTAAAACTCAGATGTAAGGCGATTTATGATCTTCCCCACGAACACACAAGGACAAAATATAGCACAACGATGCTCTCAAGGTCTAAAAATGACTAAAAGACTGAGCAAAAGTTCATAGTAACTAATGCAGTTACTTATATTTTCATTTTTTGTCAGAGTCTGCTGTATACCAGGGGTCGGCACCCTGTGGCATGACATATGAGGGATAATCACTGGCACATGAGCAGACTGATGTAGATATTGAAGGGTATATTTGAAGCAATAACCAACAATACATTGTATGAACCAAAAATAGATTGCTACATTTTCTTTTATGCCAAAATCATTAGGATATTAAGTAAAGATCATGTTCCATGAAGATATTTAGTAAATTTACTACTGTAAATATATCAACGCTTAATTTTTATGATTAGTAATATGCATTGCTAAAGACTTCATTTGAACAATTTTAAAGACTATTTTCTCAATGTTTAGATTTTTTCAGATTCCAGATTTTCAAATAGTTGTATCTCAGACAAACATTGTCCTCCTCACAAACCACACAACGATGGAGAGATGATTTATCAATCTTCCAGATGATGTATGAATCCCTTATGACTGGTTTTGTGGTCCAGGGTCAGATACAGTGTTTAATGTTGTAGGTCTCTCAGATGCACTCCGACTCCTGACTGGTTGTGTGTGGATTGTAAACATGTGCATGTGTTTCAGGTATGATGAGTATTATTACTACGGGCCGCCGCATATGCATCCCCCGACGAGAGCAAGAGGACGAGGCGCTCGAGGAGGTTATTCGTATCCGCACGACTATTACAGCTATGAAGATTATTACGATTACTACGGCTATGACTATCACAACTACAGAGGGGGTTACGACGACCCCTACTACGGCTACGATGACTTCCAGTCTCACATCAGAGGAAGAGGAAACAGAGGAGTCCGGGGCCCCACGCTGTCCAGGGGCCGCAGCTCCAGCGCTCCCAGAGGACGGGCCGGTTTCTCTCCGCGCGGGGGTCTGGGGTCCAGCCGAGGGGGCCGGGGGTCCAGAGGAGGCCTCCAGCAGAGATGTCGAGTGGTACGTGATGTGTGGGTGGAGCACTCCTGGAGTGCTGGCAGGAGGTTTTGACGCGCTCTAGACTAGATCTGCACTCATTTAAGACAAATTTGACAACGGACGTAGTGATCAAAATACATGTTTTGGCGTTTGTGTTTTCCTTCCCCTCCTTTTCATATTGCTTACATATGCAAGGCACCTTGTGGACGAAATGGACCAAAGGTTTGCACTTTCTGCTCTTTCATTCCTGGAAATTCATGGCACTTATGTACACTGATTTATTTTCGACTCCTGCATTTGCAAAGTGTGTTCATGGAGAAGTGCTCGGCTGTGTTTCAGCTTTTATATTGGAGTATCTGCTGGTGATGCACCCAAATTAATTTTCATTATTGGCTAAAAGCACTCTAGAGAGCAGAAATAATCTACTGAAATGACGTTTAATAAGCACTTCTCCGTTTCGACTGTATCAGTGTGTATTTCATGCTCAAAACATGGATAGACTAAAAAAGGTAAACATGACTGTTTTTACAAACTAGCGTTAAAAATAAAGATTATTAGTTGATCAACCTTCATTTTGATGAACCGACATCTTTTAGCCCGGTTAAATGTTTCAACAACAGAATGGAGTAAAAACTATTATATTGTTAAAGACTTGAGTACAGTTGATACAAGTCAGTTTGAGTATTGGTGGTTAAATGATTAGTGCTTGATTTTTAAACTTAGTTTTGGTTTTCAGGTTTTCTAAATGAGACGTTTAATTTCAGTTTGGTCAAAAAAGCATTTGGGTGCAGGTCTAGAATTGGCTCTGAAATGGCTTCAATGTCCCTGTCCCTAAATAAAACAACTGTTTTAGCAGATTAGATCTCCAAGTGCAAAACGGTGAAAATATAGTTTAAAGAAACCTAGCATGTATTTACTACATAACCTCGGACACAAGGATGAATATTAAATCATTTAGTAAACTTGCCAGTAAAATAATTAATGGGAAAAAAATTATTGGGAAGGATTTATACATTGAATTAAATGTCAATAAGTAGAAAGACTAAAGTAGTATTTTCTTGTAAAACATCCAATTTCTTGTAAAACACTCCAATAATCAGTAAACATTAAGTGTCCAAATATTTTACTGTATGAAAAATGTCGCTTTTGAGGAATTATGCATTTAAATCTACTGATTTAAAGTATTTCAAATGAATCACAGAAATAATAATTGCTAGTAAACTTCAAAATAGAGGATTTTAAAACCCCTGTATTAATGCATCTTAATCATAAAACTAGTCTAAAGATGGACTTTCATCGCCAAAATCATTGTCACTTGTAAATATTCTGTGTCCCAGCCTTCACCGTAATGCATCTCAAACCCGTCTGTTGCACACATAATGATTTAAAGGTGAAAGTAACCGCTAAACCAGTCCTGTGACTTCAGCACACGTAGTAATGTCAGCCACGTCTCCATGTTTCTTTGAAAACCTTCATCTCTTGTGCTTTTGTTCTGAAGGTCTTGCATGAACCTGATGCTTCTCCGCCGCTTGTGTTCGTGTGAATAAAGCATGCGTGTTTTTTGTTTTGCCAGGGAAAGGGGGTCGAGGCTGGTCCTGACCAGGTAGTATGAAGACTGACTTGTTGTATGGGGTTACACCGGATGCTACCAGTGTTCACAAGGTTAAAGCAAACTCAAAGATCCAATGATATTCCAGCCTGTATTGAAGCAAATCTCCTATACTGCCATCCCCTGACAAACCATTAAAGCTCTCGAGTCGAGACCCAATTCGGAGCCCCCTCTAAATTAACCAGCTCACTACTTCCCCCCTGGTTATAAAGTCTCCTCTCGCCCCGCTCTGGAGCTGAAGTTCAGACTCTCAAGGATCCCCACACATCAGATGTGTTTTGCACTTTTGTTCTTTTTCTTTTTTCCTCCTGCGTTTGAAGTGGCTCAGAGGAGCTTGACGCTGATGTATATTTTTGTGCTAACTACAATGTTGTCGGGAATGTCCATGTTAACCTAAAGCGCTTGGATTCGGCTGGAGAACATCTGCGGGTTTTTGGTGTAACCGCCTCACATGGACAAGTCAGGCATTCCAGGAACGTGGTTCTTTTCAGAACTTGTCTTTT
>NC_068402.1:67283-104100 GCF_023724105.1 Carassius gibelio | reverse complement strand
AAAAGCAAAATGACATTCACATGTGTGATCTCAAATCGGGAAGATTGACAGATTCTCAAAGTTTGATATAACGTTACATCTTTACGCTTGTGTTACAGACTGTAGTAAACAAATTCAGCTTTGTTTGCAGAGGCTGTGGATTAAAGGTAATGAGGTATAAATATGAGGTTTAGTTTCTTGCATAGACCTATCATTTCATAAAATTTCCTTCCACATAACTATTCATTAATTAATAAAATCTCTGTAAATGTGTCGCAGGCGGGAAAAGGTCTGCGGTTTTTAGTAAACATACCGGCCAAAGAAATTCTTGTAACGATTAACGTTAGGCATAAGTCAGTATTCAAGCGGCAGCACAATTTTACACCAAATAAAAGAAAAGTCCTTTCACAAATTACACAAAGAGTCTGGAAATAGATTTATCTCGAAGCTCGAGCCGCAATATCACGCTTAGGCCTATTGTAAACAACAGCGCTAAGTTAGTCTGTAAAACATTGGCTATGTTTGGAAGTTAGGGGGTTTTAACTTAAATGCATTTATACCTAAAGTCCATTCGTATATATAAAAAAAAAAAAAACATTTAACAGACAATAAATCAAAATTTACCAGCGTAACGTTACTCCTGTGGCCTCGACTCTTCCCCCTCCTCGTCTGCTTCATAACCACCTGCCTGCTAATGTTACTGTCCCTGCAGGAGGAAAACGGGAAATTCAGATGTTCTTACAGAAAGTTGGTAACACTCATACTCAAGGCTCAATACTCAAAGGCAACTAAGCAAAATTTAAATATATATTTTTCCATTATTCTACCTACCAGCATACTCTGGGTCTTTCACGACGACTCTCTTCCCGCCTGCTTTAACGCCTGTCTGGCTGCTTGTGCAGCTGGCCCGCTGCCAGAGTAAAACGGAAAGTATTTTCAACATGCAAATAACATGGCAATAAAACGTATAAGGAAATAAAAAAAACAGCGTGTGTATATCTATGCGTTGCGTTTAAACCTTTACTTACCTATTTAACATTTAAACTTTATTATTTATTTGTTCTTTCAGGTGTTCCTGCAAATGACTGTGTTCTGCAGTCAGTGCTGCGTCTTCAGCAAATTCGACAAAAAATTCCCGCCTTGTGTTATATTGGCCAATCGGCGCTGTTGTCAAGGCAGAATTTCAAGCGTGACCAATCATTTTTAAACAGAGACGTACCGAATAATTTAAATAATTGGAAATTCTGAGTTAATAACACTTAAAATCTTAATTCAAAAGATTTTTCCTGCCAATGAGTAATTTAAACACACCTGTTTAAGTTTTGATGGCAAAACTGGGTGTTATAAGTAATGTGAAGTTATGTTAACTTGATTTCTTTACATTAGGGTTTACAGTGTACATATACATTAAAAGAATGAGCTAACCTATAAAGCAACCCTTTTTATGAATGTTGGAAAATGGGAAAAAGTGCAAGTGCAACAATGGAGTTCGATGTTTTGGGTGAATTTGCTTTTAGTTTTCTCCAAAACTATACAGTAAAATGCCTTGAATATTAATACAGTGGTAGTCAGGGTCACTCTGAATCTATGCCTAAAAGTGTGTGAAAGTAAAAAAAAAAAAATGGGTCTGTGAAGATAGTAACACAAAAAAGTGTACACTAAAACAAAAAAAAATTAAACTTCTAAGAGTGTAAGAAAAGATGAAAGAGTGCTTAAATTCAAAAAATGCACTTTTAAGTGCTTGATATATTCAAAGAAAAGGCTCTGAATAATTTAAAAATTAAAAAATAAACAAATTGGCCACGGCCTTCGAGGTGGCCTCTTCCTGGGCAGAGAAAAATTATGGGGGCAAAGTGAACGCAGACACTGTAGAACAAGCAGAAGCTCTTATCACAGTTTAAAATCTCATATTTTAGGCAAAAACAAATAGTTCAAAGTTAATGATGGATTCTCTTATTACAAACACACAGCTTTTTGCTTCACATGACGTTAATTGATGGACTGGAGTCATGTGGATTACTTGTGGATTATTGTGATGGTCATGTGGATTAATATGTGTTGTAAAATAAAACAAAGGGGTGCTAAAAACACAAATAAGTGTGTGAAAGTAAAAAAAAAAATGGGTCTGTGAAGATAGTAACACAAAAAAGTGTACACTAAAACAAAAAAAAAATTAAACTTCTAAGAGTGTAAGAAAAGATGAAAGAGTGCTTAAATTCAAAAAATGCACTTTTAAGTGCTTGATATATTCAAAGAAAAGGCTCTGAATAATTTAAAAATTCAAAAATAAACAGAGGGGAGGAGCCTAGGCCCTGCTTGTATATAGGAGCCTAAATGGTGTTTAGAAATAAAATTTTTGGGTCTGTGAAGATAGTATCACAAAAAAAGTGTACACTAAAACAAAAAGAGTAAACTTATAAGAGTGTAAGGGAAGATGAAAGAGTGCTTAAATTAAAAAAATGCACTTTAAAGATGCTTGATATATTCAAAGAAAAGGCTCTGAAAATGTTTTAAATTACAAAATAAACAGAGGGGAGGAGCTTTTAATTCTAAAAAATTAAATTGAGCTCAGAGAAGAAAACATTTATTTTACACAAGTCATGCCTGAAGAAGACACAGAAAGCTGTCGAAACGTCGCGATAAAAGGCTTGTGTACTTGTATATAGTTTAAAATCTCATATTTTAGGCAAAAACAAATAGTTTAAAGTTAATGATGGATTCTTTTATTACAAACACACAGCTTTTATTCAAAGAAAAGGCTCTGAAAAATTAAAAAATTCAAAAATAAACAAATTGGCCTCGGCCTTCGAGGTGGCCTCTTCCTGGGCAGAGAAAAATTATGGGGGCAAAGTGAACGCAGTGAACCCTCCCCGGGCATGGCAGCATAAATAAACAGAGGGGAGGAGCCTAGGCCCTAAATGCTTAGGAGCCTAAATGGTGTTTAGAAATAAAATTTAAAAATTAAATTGAGCTCAGTGAAGAAAATATGTATTTTACACAAGTCATGCCTGAAGAAGACACAGAAGGTTGTCGAAACGTCGCGATAAAAGGCTTGTGTTCTTGTATATAGTTTAAAATCTTCACAGACCCAAAAATAAAAAAAAATTAAATTGAGCTCAGGGAAGAAAATATCTCCATCTGAAAAAAATAAAAAAAGATACAACTCAGACACACACACACACACAAAGACACACATATATATGCACAAACATTTTGTTGCAGATATAGGTATTTGAAATAAGTGATAGGTGACAATAAATGTATATAAATAAAATGTAAAAATTAAATTGAGCTCAGTGAAGAAAATATGTATTTTACACAAGTCATGCCTGAAGAAGACACAGAAGGTTGTTGAAACGTCGCGATAAAAGGCTTGTGTACTTGTATATAGTTTAAAATCTTCACAGACCCAAAAATGTAAAAAAATTAAATTGAGCTCAGGGAAGAAAACATCTCCATCTGAAAAAAATAAAAAAAGATACAACTCAGATACACACACACACACACACACACACACACACACACACACACAAAGACACACATATATATGCACAAACATTTTGTTGCAGATATAGGTATTTGAAATAAGTGATAGGTGACAATAAACTTATTGCAAGTCTTCTCTTTTTTAGAGTTTAGATGTCATTTTCAGGTTAAACTGTAATCATAATGTGGCAAAATTGTAAAAACTGATACATCTGTATGATCAAAATGGAAAACATCAAATCAATGAGATTTAAAATGTTATAACAGTTAATTTATTAATGTTTTGCCATGAATTCATAAAAACTGTACTAGATGAATGAGCCCATTAGTGGTCTTCCGCTGCCATCTAGTGGTTATAAATTGCATTTACTCAAACAACACTGTGTTTTTAAACATAACTGTTAAAGTGTTGTTGTTATTTTTTTTTTGCCCTATCTCTCTTAAATTTTGCATGCTTGTTTAGAATGAAATTATGCATTACTTTACACAGTTTTGATAATTTGTGGGATTTCTATTTGTATTAATAGGCCTTTGTGCCTCTGGGGTGGTCTCGGCCAACCAGGATGTATGGATGAATTTTAAATTTTTAGTTTTTAAGTGTTTAGATGTCATTCAGGTTTCACTGTAATCACAATGTGGCAAAATTGTAAAAAATGATGTGTATGTATGAACAAAATGGAAAACATTGATTCAATGAGATGTAAAATGTTATAACACTTCTGCAAACAGAGGCTCAGAAACCCCAGGCTGGCAAAAAGAGGTCAACAAACCATCAGCTGACTTTCACTCATATTTATTAAGAATTATTATTTGTGTTTAAATGTTCTCTATATTAGACACATACATAGAGGTCCAAACATCCCCCACATTGCTGACAAGGGGACACACTGAGGGCAAGATAGTAACACAAAAAAAGTGTACACTAAAACAAAAAAAGTAAACTTATAAGAGTGTAAGGGAAGATGAAAGAGTGCTAAAATTCAAAAAATGCACTTTAAATATGCTTGATATATTCAAAGAAAAGGCTCTGAAAATTTTAAAAATTACAAAATAAACAGAGGAGAGGAGCTTTTAATTCTATAAAAATTAAATTGAGCTCAGAGAAGAAAACATTTATTTTACACAAGTCATGCCTGAAGAAGACACAGAAAGCTGTCGAAACGTCGCGATAAAAGGCTTGTGTACTTGTATATAGTTTAAAATCTCATATTTTAGGCAAAAACAAATAGTTTAAAGTTAATGATGGATTCTTTTATTACAAACACACAGCTTTTTGCTTCACATGACGTTAATTGATGGACTGGAGTCATGTGGATTACTTGTGGATTATTGTGATGGTCATGTGGATTAATATGTGTTGTAAAATAAAACAAAGGGGTGCTAAAAACACAAATAAGTGTGTGAAAGTGAAAAAGAAATAAATGGGTCTGTTAAGATAGTAACACAAAAAAGTGTGCACTAAAACAAAAAAATTAAACTTATAAGAGTGTAAGGGAAGATGAAAGAGTGCTTAAATTCAAAAAATGCACTTTTAAGTGCTTGATATATTCAAAAATAAACAAATTGGCCTCGGGCCTTCGAGGTGGCCTCTTCCTGGGCAGAGAAAAATTATGGGGGCAAAGTGAACGCAGACACTGTAGAACAAGCAGAAGCTCTTATCACAGCTGAATTGTTTGAGGAGGAAACAGTGCCACATCCACAAAGCCCAGGAAATCAGGGACCAGCGGGCCCTCACACATATGCGCAAGTGGCAGCCTCCAGACCCCCAACTGCTACAGTAGCTCCCCCTACTAAAAAAATAAATTGAGCTCAGAGAAGAAAACATTTATTTTATTAAAAAAAAAATTTATATTTTTAAATTCAAAAATAAACAAATTGGCCTTGGGCCTTCGAGGTGGCCTCTTCCTGGGCAGAGAAAAATTATGGGGGCAAAGTGAACGCAGACACTGTAGAACAAGCAGAAGCTCTTATCACAGTTTAAAATCTCATATTTTAGGCAAAAACAAATAGTTCAAAGTTAATGATGGATTCTCTTATTACAAACACACAGCTTTTTGCTTCACATGACGTTAATTGATGGACTGGAGTCATGTGGATTACTTGTGGATTATTGTGATGGTCATGTGGATTAATATGTGTTGTAAAATAAAACAAAGGGGTGCTAAAAACACAAATAAGTGTGTGAAAGTAAAAAAAAAAAAAATGGGTCTGTGAAGATAGTAACACAAAAAAAGTGTACACTAAAACAAAAAAAATGTAACTTATAAGAGTGTAAGGGAAGATGAAAGAGTGCTTAAATAAAAAAAATGCACTTTTAAGTGCTTGATATATTCAAAGAAAAGGTTGTCGGTTCGATTCATCGTGGAAATCCCGCACCGAACCCTCCCCGGGCACCGCAGCATAAATAAACAGAGGGGAGGAGCCTAGGCCCTAAATGCCTAGGAGCCTAAATGGTGTTTAGAAATAAAATTAGAGATTTCTACTTACCTAACTCAGCCCGTGCCTCTCTCTCTGGGCCTCGCTGATCTCCCTTTACGGAAAACCATACTGGATGTCTCCATCTGAAAAAAATAAAAAAAGATACATATGGGTTAAGAGTCATGTAAATAGACTCTTAAACTTATAAGAGTGTAAGATGAAAGAGTGCTTAAATAAAAAAAAAGCACTTTTAAGTGCTTGAAGAAGACACAGAAAGCTGTCGAGATTTTAAACTATATACAAGTACCCAAGCCTTTTATCGTGACGTTTCGACAACCTTCTGTGTCTTCTTCAGGCATGACTTGTGTAAAATACATATTTTCTTCACTGAGCTCAATTTAAATTTTTAAATTTTCTTTCTAAACACCATGTATGTAAGTGAAAAATAAATACATGGGTCTGTGAAGATAGTAACACAAAAAAGTGTACACTAAAACAAAAAAAATTAAACTTCTAAGAGTGTAAGAAAAGATGAAAGAGTGCTTAAATTAAAAAAATGCACTTTTAAGTGCTTGATATATTCAAAGAAAAGGCTCTGAAAAATTTAAAAATTCAAAAATAAACAGAGGGGAGGAGCCTAGGCCCTGCTTGTATATAGGAGCCTAAATGGTGTTTAGAAATTAAAATGTTTGGGTCTGTGAAGATAGTATCACAAAGAAAGTGTACACTAAAACAAAAAGAGTAAACTTATAAGAGTGTAAGGGAAGATGAAAGAGTGCTTAAATTCAAAAAATGCACTTTAAAGATGCTTGATATATTCAAAGAAAAGGCTCTGAAAATTTTAAAAATTACAAAATAAACAGAGGGGAGGAGCTTTTAATTCTAAAAAATTAAATTGAGCTCAGAGAAGAAAACATTTATTTTACACAAGTCATGCCTGAAGAAGACACAGAAAGCTGTCGAAACGTCGCAATAAAAGGCTTGTGTACTTGTATATAGTTTAAAATCTCATATTTTAGGCTAAAACAAATAGTTTAAAGTTAATGATGGATTATTTTGTTACAAACACACAGCTTTTTGCTTCACATGACGTTAATTGATGGACTGGAGTCATGTGGATTACTTGTGGATTATTGTGATGGTCATGTGGATTAATATGTGTTGTAAAATAAAACAAACGGGTGCTAAAAACACAAATAAGTGTGTGAAAGTGAAAAAGAAATAAATGGGTCTGTGAAGATAGTAACACAAAAAAGTGTACACTAAAACAAAAAAATTTAACTTATAAGAGTGTAAGGGAAGATGAAAGAGTGCTTAAATTCAAAAAATGCACTTTTAAGTGCTTGATATATTCAAAGAAAAGGCTCTGAAAAATTTAAAAATTCAAAAATAAACAAATTGGCCTCGGCCTTCGAGGTGGCCTCTTCCTGGGCAGAGAAAAATTATGGGGGCAAAGTGAACGCAGTGAACCCTCCCCGGGCATGGCAGCATAAATAAACAGAGGGGAGGAGCCTAGGCCCTAAATGCCTAGGAGCCTAAATGGTGTTTAGAAATAAAATTTAAAAATTAAATTGACAATTTGTAAATTTTTCAGAGCCTTTTCTTTGAATATATCAAGCACTTAAAAGTGCATTTTTTTTTATTTAAGCACTCTTTCATCTTCCCTTACACTCTAAGTTTAATTTTTTTGTTTTAGTGTACAATTTTTTGTCCATTTCTGCATCTAAACGCCTAACAACCTAAAACATGCTCTATTATAATCCTACTATTGTTAGCAATTTCTTTATCGTCCAATTTGTGTACACTAAAACAAAAAAAATTAAACTTAGAGCCTAGGCTCCTCCCCTCCGTTTATTTTTGAATTTTTACATTTTTTCTGATGGCTTTAAGAGATTTAAGACCTAAACAATGTGTTCTCTTTCATTTTTTTACTGTATTGACTTGTTCGATGTCGCGACCTAGTGGTTAGAGAGTTTGACTCCTAACCGTAAGGTTGTCGGTTCGATTCATCGTGGAAATCCCGCACCGAACCCTCCCCGGGCACCGCAGCATAAATAAACAGAGGGGAGGAGCCTAGGCCCTAAATGCCTAGGAGCCTAAATGGTGTTTAGAAATAAAATTAGAGATTTCTACTTACCTAACTCAGCCCGTGCCTCTCTCTCTGGGCCTCGCTGGTCTCCCTTTACGGAAAACCATACTGGATGTCTCCATCTGAAAAAAATCAAAAAAGATACATATGGGTTAAGAGTCATGTAAATAGACTCTTAAACTTATAAGAGTGTAAGGGAAGATGAAAGAGTGCTTAAATTCAAAAAATGCACTTTTAAGTGCTTGAAGAAGACACAGAAAGCTGTCGAGATTTTAAACTATATACAAGTACCCAAGCCTTTTATCATGACGTTTCGACAACCTTCTGTGTCTTCTTCAGGCAAGACTTGTGTAAAATACATATTTTCTTCACTGAGCTCAATTTAATTTTTTTTAATTTTCTTTCTAAACACCATGTATGTAAGTGAAAAAGAAATAAATGGGTCTGTGAAGATAGTAACACAAAAAAGTGTACACTAAAACAAAAAATATTAAACTTCTAAGAGTGTAAGAAAAGATGAAAGAGTGCTTAAATTCAAAAAATGCACTTTTAAGTGCTTGATATATTCAAAGAAAAGGCTCTGAAAAATTTAAAAATTCAAAAATAAACAGAGGGGAGGAGCCTAGGCCCTGCTTGTATATAGGAGCCTAAATGGTGTTTAGAAATAACATTTTTGGGTCTGTGAAGATAGTATCACAAAAAAAGTGTACACTAAAACAAAAAGAGTAAACTAATAAGAGTGTAAGGGAAGATGAAAGAGTGCTTAAATTCAAAAAATGCACTTTAAAGATGCTTGATATATTCAAAGAAAAGGCTCTGAAAATTTAAAAAATTACAAAATAAACAGAGGGGAGGAGCTTTTAATTATAAAAAATTAAATTGAGCTCAGAGAAGAAAACATTTATTTTACACAAGTCATGCCTGAAGAAGACACAGAAAGCTGTCGAAACGTCGCGATAAAAGGCTTGTGTACTTGTATATAGTTTAAAATCTCATATTTTAGGCAAAAACAAATAGTTTAAAGTTAATGATGGATTCTTTTATTACAAACACACAGCTTTTATTCAAAGAAAAGGCTCTGAAAAATTTAAAAATTCAAAAATAAACAAATTGGCCTCGGCCTTCGAGGTGGCCTCTTCCTGGGCAGAGAAAAATTATGGGGGCAAAGTGAACGCAGTGAACCCTCCCCGGGCATGGCAGCATAAATAAACAGAGGGGAGGAGCCTAGGCCCTAAATGCCTAGGAGACTAAATGGTGTTTAGAAATAAAATGTAAAAATTAAATTGAGCTCAGTGAAGAAAATATGTATTTTACACAAGTCATGCCTGAAGAAGACACAGAAGGTTGTCGAAACGTCGCGATAAAAGGCTTGTGTACTTGTATATAGTTTAAAATCTTCACAGACCCAAAAATTAAAAAAAATTAAATTGAGCTCAGGGAAGAAAACATCTCCATCTGAAAAAAATAAAAAAAGATACAACTCAGACACACACACACACACACAAAGACACACATATATATGCACAAACATTTTGTTGCAGATATAGGTATTTGAAATAAGTGATAGGTGACAATAAACTTATTGCAAGTCTTCTCTTTTTTAGAGTTTAGATGTCATTTTCAGGTTAAACTGTAATCATAATGTGGCAAAATTGTAAAAACTGATACATCTGTATGATCAAAATGGAAAACATCAAATCAATGAGATTTAAAATGTTATAACAGTTAATTTATTAATGTTTTGCCATGAATTCATAAAAACTGTACTAGATGAATGAGCCCATTAGTGGTCTTCCGCTGCCATCTAGTGGTTATAAATTGCATTTACTCAAACAACACTGTGTTTTTAAACATAACTGTTAAAGTGTTGTTGTTATTTTTTTTTGCCCTATCTCTCTTAAATTTTGCATGCTGGTTTAGAATGAAATTATGCATTACTTTACACAGTTTTGATAATTTGTGGGATTTCACATACATTAGCTACATAACACCATATTTTCTTCACTGAGCTCAATTTAATTTTTTTAATTTTCTTTCTAAACACCATGTATGTAAGTGAAAAAGAAATAAATGGGTCTGTGAAGATAGTAACACGAAAAAGTGTACACTTAAACAAAAAAAATTAAACTTCTAAGAGTGTAAGAAAAGATGAAAGAGTGCTTAAATTCAAAAAATGCACTTTTAAGTGCTTGATATATTCAAAGAAAAGGCTCTGAAAAATTTAAAAATTCAAAAATAAACAGAGGGGAGGAGCCTAGGCCCTGCTTGTATATAGGAGCCTAAATGGTGTTTAGAAATAAAATTTTTGGGTCTGTGAAGATAGTATCACAAAAAAAGTGTACACTAAAACAAAAAGAGTAAACTTATAAGAGTGTAAGGGAAGATGAAAGAGTGCTTAAATTCAAAAAATGCACTTTAAAGATGCTTGATATATTCAAAGAAAAGGCTCTGAAAATTAAAAAAATTACAAAATAAACAGAGGGGAGGAGCTTTTAATTCTAAAAAATTAAATTGAGCTCAGAGAAGAAAACATTTATTTTACACAAGTCATGCCTGAAGAAGACACAGAAAGCTGTCGAAACGTCGCGATAAAAGGCTTGTGTACTTGTATATAGTTTAAAATCTCATATTTTAGGCAAAAACAAATAGTTTAAAGTTAATGATGGATTCTTTTATTAAAAAACACACAGCTTTTATTCAAAGAAAAGGCTCTGAAAAATTTAAAAATTAAAAAATAAACAAATTGGCCTCGGCCTTCGAGGACTTTTCAAAATCAATGTTTTAGGTTGTTAGGCGTTTAGATGCAGAAATGGACAAAAAAGTGTACACTAAAACAAAAAAATTAAACTTATAAGAGTGTAAGGGAAGATGAAAGAGTGCTTAAATTTAAAAAAATGCACTTTTAAGTTCTTGATATATTCAAAGAAAAGGCTCTGAAAAATTTACAAATTGTCTATTTAATTTTTAAATTTTATTTCTAAACACCATTTAGGCTCCTAGGCATTTAGGGCCTAGGCTCCTCCCCTCTGTTTATTTATGCTGCCATGCCCGGGGAGGGTTCACTGCGTTCATTTTGCCCCCATAATTTTTCTCTGCCCAGGAAGAGGCCACCTCGAAGACCGAGGCCAATTTGTTTATTTTTGAATTTTTAAATTTTTCAGAGCCTTTTCTTTGAATATATCAAGCACTTAAAAGTGCATTTTTTGAATTTAAGCACTCTTTCATCTTCCCTTACACTCTTGTAAGTGAAAAAGAAATAAATGGGTCTGTGAAGATAGTAACACAAAAAAGTGTACACTAAAACAAAAAAATAAACTTTCGATTCATCGTGGAAATCCCGCACCGAACCCTCCCCGGGCACCGCAGCATAAATAAACAGAGGGGAGGAGCCTAGGCCCTAAATGGTGTTTAGAAATAAAATTAGAGATTTCTACTTACCTAACTCAGCCCGTGCCTCTCTCTCTGGGCCTCGCTGGTCTCCCTTTACGGAAAACCATACTGGATGTCTCCATCTGAAAAAAATCAAAAAAGATACATATGGGTTAAGAGTCATCTAAATAGACTCTTAAACTTATAAGAGTGTAAGGGAAGATGAAAGGGTGCTTAAATTAAAAAAATGCACTTTTAAGTGCTTAAAGAAGACACAGAAAGCTGTCGAGATTTTAAACTATATACAAGTACACAAGCCTTTTATCGTGACGTTTCGACAACCTTCTGTGTCTTCTTCAGGCATGACTTGTGTAAAATACATATTTTCTTCACCGAGCTCAATTTAATTTTTTTAATTTTCTTTCTAAACACCATGTATGTAAGTGAAAAAGAAATAAATGGGTCTGTGAAGATAGTAACACAAAAAAAGTGTACACTAAAACAAAACAAAATTAAACTTCTAAGAGTGTAAGAAAAGATGAAAGAGTGCTTAAATTCAAAAAATGCACTTTTAAGTGCTTGATATAAAAAAATGCACTTTTAAGTGCCAAGAAACTAGCTGTTTTAAAGCATATCTAGCACAGAACAGTGTTTCTGAGTGAGAATAGCATATTTCTAGTGGCAATGTAACTTTTCATGCAAAAGTGACCAATTCTGCCTAAAATGCTCCCAGGAGCATGCATATGATGAAACTAGCTGTTTTAAAGCATATCTAGCACAGAACAGCGTTTCTGAGTGAGAATAGCATATTTCTAGTGGCAATGTAACTTTTCATGCAAAAGTGACCAATTCTGCCTAAAATGCTCCCAGGAGCATGCATATGATGAAACTAGCTGTTTCAAAGCATATCTAGCTCAGAACAGCGTTTCTGAGTGAGAATAGCATATTTCTAGTGGCAATGTAACTTTTCATGCAAAAGTGACCAATTCTGCCTAAAATGCTCCCAGGAGCATGCATATGATGAAACTAGCTGTTTTAAAGCATATCTAGCGCAGAACAGCGTTTCTGAGTGAGAATAGCATATTTCTAGTGGCAATGTAACTTTTAATGCAAAAGTGACCAATTCTGCCTAAAATGCTCCCAGGAGCATGCATATGATGAAACTAGCTGTTTTAAAGCATATCTAGCACAGAACAGCGTTTCTGAGTGAGAATAGCATATTTCTAGTGGCAATGTAACTTTTCATGCAAAAGTGACCAATTCTGCCTAAAATGCTCCCAGGAGCATGCATATGATGAAACTAGCTGTTTTAAAGCATATCTAGCTCAGAACAGCGTTTCTGAGTGAGAATAGCATATTTCTAGTGGCAATGTAACTTTTCATGCAAAAGTGACCAATTCTGCCTAAAATGCTCCCAGGAGCATGCATATGATGAAACTAGCTGTTTTAAAGCATATCTAGCTCAGAACAGCGTTTCTGAGTGAGAGTAGCATATTTCTCGTGGCAATGTAACTTTTCATGCAAAAGTGACCAATTCTGCCTAAAATGCTCCCAGGAGCATGCATATGATGAAACTAGCTGTTTTAAAGCATATCTAGCTCAGAACAGCGTTTCTGAGTGAGAATAGCATATTTCTCGTGGCAATGTAACTTTTCATGCAAAAGTGACCAATTCTGCCTAAAATGCTCCCAGGAGCATGCATATGATGAAACTAGCTGTTTTAAAGCATATCTAGCTCAGAACAGCGTTTCTGAGTGAGAATAGCATATTTCTAGTGGCAATGTAACTTTTCATGCAAAAGTGACCAATTCTGCCTAAAATGCTCCCAGGAGCATGCATATGATGAAACTAGCTGTTTTAAAGCATATCTAGCTCAGAACAGCATTTCTGAGTGAGAATAGCATATTTCTAGTGGCAATGTAACTTTTCATGCAAAAGTGACCAATTCTGCCTAAAATGCTCCCAGGAGCATGCATATGATGAAACTAGCATGTCACCTACTTTCAGAGAAGAAAACATTTATTTTACACAAGTCATGCCTGAAGAAGACACAGAAAGCTGTCGAAACGTCGCGATAAAAGGCTTGTGTACTTGTATATAGTTTAAAATCTCATATTTTAGGCAAAAACAAATAGTTTAAAGTTAATGATGGATTCTTTTATTACAAACACACAGCTTTTTGCTTCACATGACGTTAATTGATGGACTGGAGTCATGTGGATTACTTGTGGATTATTGTGATGGTCATGTGGATTAATATGTGTTGTAAAATAAAACAAAGGGGTGCTAAAAACACAAATAAGTGTGTGAAAGTGAAAAAGAAATAAATGGGTCTGTGAAGATAGTAACACAAAAAAAGTGTACACTAAAACAAAACACAAATTGGACGATAAAGAAATTGCTAACAATAGTAGGACTATAATAGAGCATGTTTTAGGTTGTTAGGCGTTTAGATGCAGAAATGGACAAAAAAGTTTACACTAAAACAAAAAAATTAAACTTATAAGAGTGTAAGGGAAGATGAAAGAGTGCTTAAATTAAAAAAATGCACTTTTAAGTGCTTGATATATTCAAAGAAAAGGCTCTGAAAAATGTAAAAATTCAAAAATAAACAAATTGGCCTCGGCCTTCGAGGTGGCCTCTTCCTGGGCAGAGAAAAATTATGGGGGCAAAGTGAACGCAGTGAACCCTCCCCGGGCATGGCAGCATAAATAAACAGAGGGGAGGAGCCTAGGCCCTAAATGCCTAGGAGCCTAAATGGTGTTTAGAAATAAAATTTAAAAATTAAATAGACAATTTGTAAATTTTTCAGAGCCTTTTCTTTGAATATATCAAGCACTTAAAAGTGCATTTTTTTTAATTTAAGCACTCTTTCATCTTCCCTTACACTCTTATAAGTTTAATTTTTTTGTTTTAGTGTACACTTTTTTGTCCATTTCTGCATCTAAACGCCTAACAACCTAAAACATGCTCTATTATAGTCCTACTATTGTTAGCAATTTCTTTATCGCCCAATTTGTGTACACTAAAACAAAAAAAATAAACTTAGAGCCTAGGCTCCTCCCCTCTGTTTATTTTTGAATTATTAATTTTTTTCTGATGGCTTTAAGAGATTTAAGACCTAAACAATGTGTTCTCTTTCATTTTTTTACTGTATTGACTTGTTCGATGTCGCGACCTAGTGGTTAGAGAGTTTGACTCCTAACCGTAAGGTTGTCGGTTCGATTCATCGTGGAAATCCCGCACCGAAACCTCCCCGGGCACCGCAGCATAAATAAACAGAGGGGAGGAGCCTAGGCCCTGCTTGTATATAGGAGCCTAAATGGTGTTTAGAAATAAAAATTTTGGGTCTGTGAAGATAGTATCACAAAAAAAGTGTACACTAAAACAAAAAAAGTAAACTTATAAGAGTGTAAGGGAAGATGAAAGAGTGCTAAAATTCAAAAAATGCACTTTAAGGATGCTTGATATATTCAAAGAAAAGGCTCTGAAAATTTTAAAAAATTACAAAATAAACAGAAGGGAGGAGCTTTTAATTCTAAAAAATTAAATTGAGCTCAGAGAAGAAAACATTTATTTTACACAAGTCATGCCTGAAGAAGACACAGAAAGCTGTCGAAACGTCGCGATAAAAGGCTTGTGTACTTGTATATAGTTTAAAATCTCATATTTTAGGCAAAAACAAATAGTTTAAAGTTAATGATGGATTCTTTTATTACAAACACACAGCTTTTTGCTTCACATGACGTTAATTGATGGACTGGAGTCATGTGGATTACTTGTGGATTATTGTGATGGTCATGTGGATTAATATGTGTTGTAAAATAAAACAAAGGGGTGCTAAAAACACAAATAAGTGTGTGAAAGTAAAAAAAAAATGGGTCTGTGAAGATAGTAACACAAAAAAGTGTACACTAAAACAAAAAAATTAAACTTATTAGAGTGTGTAAGTGTACAGTGTCTGCGTTCACTTTGCCCCCATAATTTTTCTCTGCCCAGGAAGAGGCCACCTCGAAGGCCCGAGGCCAATTTGTTTATTTTTGAATTTTTATTATTTTTAATTTTTTTGTTTTAGTGTACACTTTTTTGTGTTACTATCTTCACAGACCCATTTATTTTTTTTTACTTTCACACACTTATTTGTGTTTTAAGCACCCCTTTGTTTTATTTTACTAAACATATTAATCCACATGACCATCACAATAATCCACAAGTAATCCACATGACTCCAGTCCATCAATTAACGTCACGTGAAGCAAAAATCTGTGTGTTTGTAATAAAAGAATCCATCATTAACTTTGAGCTATTTGTTTTTGCCTAAAATATAAAAAAAATTCAAAATTCAAAAATAAACAAATTGGCCTCGGGCCTTCGAGGTGGCCTCTTCCTGGGCAGAGAAAAATTATGGGGGCAAAGTGAACGCAGACACCCGCTGGTCCCTGATTTCCTGGGCTTTGTGGATGTGCCAATGTTTCCTCCTCAAACAATTCAGCTGTGATAAGAGCTTCTGCTTGTTCTACAGTGTCTGCTTTCACTTTGCCCCCATAATTTTTCTCTGCCCAGGAAGAGGCCACCTCGAAGGCCCGAGGCCAATTTGTTTATTTTTGAATTTTTAAATTTTTCAGAGCCTTTTCTTTGAATATATCAAGCACTTAAATGTGCATTTTTTGAATTTAAGCACTCTTTCATCTTCCCTTACACACTCTAATAAGTTTAATTTTTTTGTTTTAGTGTACACTTTTTTGTGTTACTATCTTCACAGACCCATTTTTTTTTTTACTTTCACACACTTATTTGTGTTTTTAGCACCCCTTTGTTTTGTTTTACAACACATATTAATCCACATGACCATCACAATAATCCACAAGTAATCCACATGACTCCAGTCCATCAATTAACGTCATGTGAAGCAAAAAGCTGTGTGTTTGTAATAAAAGAATCCATCATTAACTTTGAACTATTTGTTTTTGCCTAAAATATAAAAAAAATTAAAAATTAAAAAATAAACAAATTGGCCAATTTCCTAATTAAGAAGGAAATGTGGGGTGGTGGGGGGACAACTCCCAAAAAATACAGTTAATTTAATTGTGCTTTTTAATCTTGGAAAAGCCGCATCCTAGCAAGCCTGCCATTGTTATTAAGTTAATTTAGTGAACCCTCCCCGGGCATGGCAGCATAAATAAACAGAGGGGAGGAGCCTAGGCCCTAAATGCCTAGGAGCCTAAATGGTGTTTAGAAATAAAATTTAAAAATAAAATTTACAAATTGTCAATTTAATTTTTAAATTTTATTTCTAAACACCATTTAGGCTTTCTTTGAATATATCAAGCACTTAAAAGTGCATTTTTTTTAATTTAAGCACTCTTTCATCTTCCCTTACACTCTTATAAGTTTAATTTTTTTGTTTTAGTGTACACTTTTTTGTCCATTTCTGCATCTAAACGCCTAACAACCTAAAACATGCTCTATTATAGTCCTACTATTGTTAGCAATTTCTTTATCGTCCAATTTGTGTACACTAAAACAAAAAAAATAAACTTAGAGCCTAGGCTCCTCCCCTCTGTTTATTTTTGAATTTTTTATTTTTTTCTGATGGCTTTAAGAGATTTAAGACCTAAACAAAGTGTTCTCTTTCATTTTTTTACTGTATTGACTTGTTCGATGTCGCGACCTAGTGGTTAGAGAGTTTGACTCCTAACCGTAAGGTTGTCGGTTCGATTCATCGTGGAAATCCCGCACCGAACCCTCCCCGGGCACCGCAGCATAAATAAACAGAGGGGAGGAGCCTTGGCCCTGCTTGTATATAGGAGCCTAAATGGTGTTTAGAAATAAAATTTTTGGGTCTGTGAAGATAGTATCACAAAAAAGTGTACACTAAAACAAAAAAAGTAAACTTATAAGAGTGTAAGGGAAGATGAAAGAGTGCTAAAATTCAAAAAATGCACTTTAAGGATGCTTGATATATTCAAAGAAAAGGCTCTGAAAATTTTAAAAATTACAAAATAAACAGAAGGGAGGAGCTTTTAATTCTAAAAAATTAAATTGAGCTCAGAGAAGAAAACATTTATTTTACACAAGTCATGCCTGAAGAAGACACAGAAAGCTGTTGAAACGTCGCGATAAAAGGCTTGTGTACTTGTATATAGTTTAAAATCTCATATTTTAGGCAAAAACAAATAGTTTAAAGTTAATGATGGATTCTTTTATTACAAACACACAGCTTTTTGCTTCACATGACGTTAATTGATGGACTGGAGTCATGTGGATTACTTGTGGATTATTGTGATGGTCATGTGGATTAATATGTGTTGTAAAATAAAACAAAGGGGTGCTAAAAACACAAATAAGTGTGTGAAAGTAAAAAAAAAATGGGTCTGTGAAGATAGTAACACAAAAAAGTGTACACTAAAACAAAAAAATTAAACTTATTAGAGTGTGTAAGTGTACAGTGTCTGCGTTCACTTTGCCCCCATAATTTTTCTCTGCCCAGGAAGAGGCCACCTCGAAGGCCCGAGGCCAATTTGTTTATTTTTGAATTTTTAATATTTTTAATTTTTTTGTTTTAGTGTACACTTTTTTCTGTTACTATCTTCACAGACCCATTTATTTATTTTTTCTTTCACACACTTATTTGTGTTTTTAGCACCCCTTTGTTTTATTTTACTAAACATATTAATCCACATGACCATCACAATAATCCACAAGTAATCCACATGACTCCAGTCCACCAATTAACGTCACGTGAAGCAAAAATCTATGTGTTTGTAATAAAAGAATCCATCATTAACTTTGAACTATTTGTTTTTGCCTAAAATATAAAAAAAATTCAAAATTCAAAAATAAACAAATTGGCCTCGGGCCTTTGAGGTGGCCTCTTCCTGGGCAGAGAAAAATTATGGGGGCAAAGTGAACGCAGACACCCGCTGGTCCCTGATTTCCTGGGCTTTGTGGATGTGCCAATGTTTCCTCCTCAAACAATTCAGCTGTGATAAGAGCTTCTGCTTGTTCTACAGTGTCTGCGTTCACTTTGCCCCCATAATTTTTCTCTGCCCAGGAAGAGGCCACCTCGAAGGCCCGAGGCCAATCTCAATATGCAAAATTGAGTCTATTTACATGTTTAAGCATTTTAGGCAGAATTGGTCACTTTTGCATTAAAAGTTACATTGCCACTAGAAATATGCTATTCTCACTCAGAAACGCTATTCTGTGCTAGATATGCTTTAAAACAGCTAGTTTCATCATATGCATGCTCCTGGGAGCATTTTAGGCAGAATTGGTCACTTTTGCATGAAAAGTTACATTGCCACTAGAAATATGCTATTCTCACTCAGAAACGCTGTTCTGTGCTAGATATGCTTTAAAACAGCTAGTTTCATCATATGCATGCTCCTGGGAGCATTTTAGGCAGAATTGGTCACTTTTGCATGAAAAGTTACATTGCCACTAGAAATATGCTATTCTCACTCAGAAACGCTGTTCTGTGCTAGATATGCTTTAAAACAGCTGGTTTCATCATATGCATGCTCCTGGGAGCATTTTAGGCAGAATTGGTCACTTTTGCATGAAAAGTTACATTGCCACTAGAAATATGCTATTCTCACTCAGAAACGCTGTTCTGAGCTAGATATGCTTTAAAACAGCTGGTTTCATCATATGCATGCTCCTGGGAGCATTTTAGGCAGAATTGGTCACTTTTGCATGAAAAGTTACATTGCCACTAGAAATATGCTATTCTCACTCAGAAACGCTGTTCTGTGCTAGATATGCTTTAAAACAGCTAGTTTCATCATATGCATGCTCCTGGGAGCATTTTAGGCAGAATTGGTCACTTTTGCATGAAAAGTTACATTGCCACTAGAAATATGCTATTCTCACTCAGAAACACTGTTCTGTGCTAGATATGCTTTAAAACAGCTAGTTTCTTGGCACTTAAAAGTGCATTTTTTTATATCAAGCACTTAAAAGTGCATTTTTTGAATTTAAGCACTCTTTCATCTTTTCTTACACTCTTAGAAGTTTAATTTTTTTTTGTTTTAGTGTACACTTTTTTTGTGTTACTATCTTCACAGACCCATTTATTTCTTTTTCACTTACATACATGGTGTTTAGAAAGAAAATTAAAAAAATTAAATTGAGCTCGGTGAAGAAAATATGTATTTTACACAAGTCATGCCTGAAGAAGACACAGAAGGTTGTCGAAACGTCACGATAAAAGGCTTGTGTACTTGTATATAGTTTAAAATCTCGACAGCTTTCTGTGTCTTCTTTAAGCACTTAAAAGTGCATTTTTTTAATTTAAGCACCCTTTCATCTTCCCTTACACTCTTATAAGTTTAAGAGTCTATTTAGATGACTCTTAACCCATATGTATCTTTTTTGATTTTTTTCAGATGGAGACATCCAGTATGGTTTTCCGTAAAGGGAGACCAGCGAGGCCCAGAGAGAGAGGCACGGGCTGAGTTAGGTAAGTAGAAATCTCTAATTTTATTTCTAAACACCATTTAGGGCCTAGGCTCCTCCCCTCTGTTTATTTATGCTGCGGTGCCCGGGGAGGGTTCGGTGCGGGATTTCCACGATGAATCGAAAGTTTATTTTTTTGTTTTAGTGTACACTTTTTTGTGTTACTATCTTCACAGACCCATTTATTTCTTTTTCACTTACAAGAGTGTAAGGGAAGATTGAAAGAGTGCTTAAATTCAAAAAATGCACTTTTAAGTGCTTGATATATTCAAAGAAAAGGCTCTGAAAAATTTAAAAATTCAAAAATAAACAAATTGGCCTCGGTCTTCGAGGTGGCCTCTTCCTGGGCAGAGAAAAATTATGGGGGCAAAATGAACGCAGTGAACCCTCCCCGGGCATGGCAGCATAAATAAACAGAGGGGAGGAGCCTAGGCCCTAAATGCCTAGGAGCCTAAATGGTGTTTAGAAATAAAATTTAAAAATTAAATAGACAATTTGTAAATTTTTCAGAGCCTTTTCTTTGAATATATCAAGAACTTAAAAGTGCATTTTTTTAAATTTAAGCACTCTTTCATCTTCCCTTACACTCTTATAAGTTTAATTTTTTTGTTTTAGTGTACACTTTTTTGTCCATTTCTGCATCTAAACGCCTAACAACCTAAAACATTGATTTTGAAAAGTCCTCGAAGGCCGAGGCCAATTTGTTTATTTTTTAATTTTTAAATTTTTCAGAGCCTTTTCTTTGAATAAAAGCTGTGTGTTTTTTAATAAAAGAATCCATCATTAACTTTAAACTATTTGTTTTTGCCTAAAATATGAGATTTTAAACTATATACAAGTACACAAGCCTTTTATCGCGACGTTTCGACAGCTTTCTGTGTCTTCTTCAGGCATGACTTGTGTAAAATAAATGTTTTCTTCTCTGAGCTCAATTTAATTTTTTAGAATTAAAAGCTCCTCCCCTCTGTTTATTTTGTAATTTTTTTAATTTTCAGAGCCTTTTCTTTGAATATATCAAGCATCTTTAAAGTGCATTTTTTGAATTTAAGCACTCTTTCATCTTCCCTTACACTCTTATAAGTTTACTCTTTTTGTTTTAGTGTACACTTTTTTTGTGATACTATCTTCACAGACCCAAAAATTTTATTTCTAAACACCATTTAGGCTCCTATATACAAGCAGGGCCTAGGCTCCTCCCCTCTGTTTATTTTTGAATTTTTAAATTTTTCAGAGCCTTTTCTTTGAATATATCAAGCACTTAAAAGTGCATTTTTTGAATTTAAGCACTCTTTCATCTTTTCTTACACTCTTAGAAGTTTAATTTTTTTTGTTTAAGTGTACACTTTTTCGTGTTACTATCTTCACAGACCCATTTATTTCTTTTTCACTTACATACATGGTGTTTAGAAAGAAAATTAAAAAAATTAAATTGAGCTCAGTGAAGAAAATATGGTGTTATGTAGGTAATGTATGTGAAATCCCACAAATTATCAAAACTGTGTAAAGTAATGCATAATTTCATTCTAAACCAGCATGCAAAATTTAAGAGAGATAGGGCAAAAAAAAATAACAACAACACTTTAACAGTTATGTTTAAAAACACAGTGTTGTTTGAGTAAATGCAATTTATAACCACTAGATGGCAGCGGAAGACCACTAATGGGCTCATTCATCTAGTACAGTTTTTATGAATTCATGGCAAAACATTAATAAATTAACTGTTATAACATTTTACATCTCATTGATTTGATGTTTTCCATTTTGATCATACAGATGTATCAGTTTTTACAATTTTGCCACATTATGATTACAGTTTAACCTGAAAATGACATCTAAACTCTAAAAAAGAGAAGACTTGCAATAAGTTTATTGTCACCTATCACTTATTTCAAATACCTATATCTGCAACAAAATGTTTGTGCATATATATGTGTGTCTTTGTGTGTGTGTGTGTGTGTCTGAGTTGTATCTTTTTTTATTTTTTTCAGATGGAGATGTTTTCTTCCCTGAGCTCAATTTAATTTTTTTTAATTTTTGGGTCTGTGAAGATTTTAAACTATATACAAGTACACAAGCCTTTTATCGCGACGTTTCGACAACCTTCTGTGTCTTCTTCAGGCATGACTTGTGTAAAATACATATTTTCTTCACTGAGCTCAATTTAATTTTTAAATTTTATTTCTAAACACCATTTAGGCTCCTAGGCATTTAGGGCCTAGGCTCCTCCCCTCTGTTTATTTATGCTGCCATGCCCGGGGAGGGTTCACTGCGTTCACTTTGCCCCCATAATTTTTCTCTGCCCAGGAAGAGGCCACCTCGAAGGCCGAGGCCAATTTGTTTATTTTTGAATTTTTAAATTTTTCAGAGCCTTTTCTTTGAATATATCAAGCACTTAAAAGTGCATTTTTTTAATTTAAGCACTCTTTCATCTTCCCTTACACTCTTATAAGTTAAATTTTTTTGTTTTAGTGTACACTTTTTTGTGTTACTATCTTCAAAGACCCATTTATTTCTTTTTCACTTTCAAACACTTATTTGTGTTTTTAGCACCCCTTTGTTTTATTTTACAACACATATTAATCCACATGACCATCACAATAATCCACAAGTAATCCACATGACTCCAGTCCATCAATTAACGTCATGTGAAGCAAAAAGCTGTGTGTTTGTAATAAAAGAATCCATCATTAACTTTAAACTATTTGTTTTTGCCTAAAATATGAGATTTTAAACTATATACAAGTACACAAGCCTTTTATCGCGACGTTTCGACAGCTTTCTGTGTCTTCTTCAGGCATGACTTGTGTAAAATAAATGTTTTCTTCTCTGAGCTCAATTTAATTTTTTAGAATTAAAAGCTCCTCCCCTCTGTTTATTTTGTAATTTTTTTAATTTTCAGAGCCTTTTCTTTGAATATATCAAGCATCTTTAAAGTGCATTTTTTGAATTTAAGCAATCTTTCATCTTCCCTTACACTCTTATAAGTTTACTCTTTTTGTTTTAGTGTACACTTTTTTTGTGATACTATCTTCACAGACCCAAAAATTTTATTTCTAAACACCATTTAGGCTCCTATATACAAGCAGGGCCTAGGCTCCTCCCCTCTGTTTATTTTTGAATTTTTAAATTTTTCAGAGCCTTTTCTTTGAATATATCAAGCACTTAAAAGTGCATTTTTTGAATTTAAGCACTCTTTCATCTTTTCTTACACTCTTAGAAGTTTAATTTTTTTTGTTTAAGTGTACACTTTTTCGTGTTACTATCTTCACAGACCCATTTATTTCTTTTTCACTTACATACATGGTGTTTAGAAAGAAAATTAAAAAAATTAAATTGAGCTCAGTGAAGAAAATATGGTGTTATGTAGGTAATGTATGTGAAATCCCACAAATTATCAAAACTGTGTAAAGTAATGCATAATTTCATTCTAAACCAGCATGCAAAATTTAAGAGAGATAGGGCAAAAAAAAATAACAACAACACTTTAACAGTTATGTTTAAAAACACAGTGTTGTTTGAGTAAATGCAATTTATAACCACTAGATGGCAGCGGAAGACCACTAATGGGCTCATTCATCTAGTACAGTTTTTATGAATTCATGGCAAAACATTAATAAATTAACTGTTATAACATTTTACATCTCATTGATTTGATGTTTTCCATTTTGATCATACAGATGTATCAGTTTTTACTGTTTATTTTGTAATTTTTAAAATTTTCAGAGCCTTTTCTTTGAATATATCAAGCATCTTTAAAGTGCATTTTTTGAATTTTAGCACTCTTTCATCTTCCCTTACACTCTTATAAGTTTACTTTTTTTGTTTTAGTGTACACTTTTTTTGTGTTACTATCTTGCCCTCAGTGTGTCCCCTTGTCAGCAATGTGGGGGATGTTTGGACCTCTATGTATGTGTCTAATATAGAGAACATTTAAACACAAATAATAATTCTTAATAAATATGAGTGAAAGTCAGCTGATGGTTTGTTGACCTCTTTTCGCCAGCCTGGAGTTTCTGAGCCTCTGTTTGCAGAAGTGTTATAACATTTTACATCTCATTGAATCAATGTTTTCCATTTTGTTCATACATACACATCATTTTTTACAACTTTGCCACATTGTGATTACAGTGAAACCTGAATGACATCTAAACTCTTAAAAACTAGTTTAATCATTTATTTTCAGTGTGTGTGTGTGTGTCTGTCTTTTGGATGTGTTTAAATGTCATCCATACATCCTGGTTGGCCGAGACCACCCCAGAGGCACAAAGGCCTATTAATACAAATAGAAATCCCACAAATTATCAAAACTGTGTAAAGTAATGCATAATTTCATTCTAAACAAGCATGCAAAATTTAAGAGAGATAGGGCAAAAAATAATAACAACAACACTTTAACAGTTATGTTTAAAAACACAGTGTTGTTTGAGTAAATGCAATTTATAACCACTAGATGGCAGCGGAAGACCACTAATGGGCTCATTCATCTAGTACAGTTTTTATGAATTCATGGCAAAACATTAATAAATTAACTGTTATAACATTTTAAATCTCATTGATTTAAAATACTGTTACAATCATTAATTGGTGAAGTGACCTTATATTTTATTGGAGCAGAAACCCTGTTCTAAATCGGAATCACGCCTTTTTTCTTTTTTAATATAATTTTGGGCTACATTAAAATGGCATAATTGCAGGACTGCATATTTGCTGTAGGCTTAAACATGCCTTAATTTAAGTGGGATATTTTTAATTGTCGATGGTATATTTGCAATGGCTTGTAGTGTATAGTGAGCCTGCTTTGTTGGGTTTTTTTTTTTTTTGCGACCAAAAAAAAAATAAATAAAAATAACACCTCAACAACAAAAAAATACCAATAGCATACTTTTATAGACCTTTCATCTCAATACTAATTATGAAGTTGTGATAAATAGCCTGCTGCGGAAATGTTTATATTACTTAATATGGACATATCCTTTGGCAAAGAGATGGATGCATTCTGGGGCGTGATGTGTTAAAATGTAATTGCTAACATATACCCATGTTTCCTTAGACATTTCTGCTGACCCCTTTAAAATTTTGAGCGAGGATATAAAATATTAAGACTGTACTTTTTCATTATGATTTATATTTTGGCGCAATTTTGTGCAGCGCGTCACTGTGCGCGACCATCACAGAAACCATTGCCCAGCGCGATTCCACCACGGTAAGTCACTTACAACAGTCTAATAAGCAAGAGAAATGAATAGGCATTTAAACGTCCAAAATTAATACAATTAAGAGTTTATATATTAAAAAACATGGTGTGTGTGTGTGTGTGTGTGTGTATATATGTATATAATTTCTATTAATAAACTTATTTTGAACGTGTAAATGCTTATTAATGGATTATTGGGGGATATATATATATATATATATATATATATATATATATATATATATATACGATATATATATATATATATATATATATATATATATATATATATTATAATATGTAGTATGTATAATATGTAGTCACACAATGACTTCTTTTTAAAATCATTCATTTTTTTATGATATTGTGATTGCATGTAACTTATCAACCAGAGCAGCATTTACTTTACATCTTAGCCTAGTAACGTTAGTTATTCATATTATAATATATTTTGCATTTAAACGTCCAAAATTAATACAATTAAGAGTTTATATATTAAAAAACATGGTGTGTGTGTGTGTGTGTGTGTGTATATATGTATATCATTTCTATTAATAAACTTATTTTGAACGTGTAAATGCTTATTAATGGATTATTGGGGGATATATATATATATATATATATATATATATATATATATATATATATATATATATACGATATATATATATATATATATATATATATATATATATATATATATATATATATACGATATATATATATATATATATATATATATATATATATATATACGATATATATATACGATATATATATATATATATATATATATATATATATATATATATACGATATATATATATATATATATATATATATATATATATATATTATAATATGTAGTATGTATAATATGTAGTCACACAATGACTTCTTTTTAAAATCATTCATTTTTTTATGATATTGTGATTGCATGTAACTTATCAACCAGAGCAGCATTTACTTTACATCTTAGCCTAGTAACGTTAGTTATTCATATTATAATATGTAGTTTGGTGATCTATTATTTTTTTATTTGTTCTTCTCTTTCTCTGCAGGTTCCTTAATCCCTCACCTTTAAAAAAAAAACAGCACCTCATTACATTAAAAAGGCACTTTTAAGAGCCACATTTGTCTTGTATCTTGTTACTCTCTTTACTGTTGTATTGTTTTCTCTCTCTTGCTGTCTTACTGTCTCCCCCCCCCCCCCCCCCCATTCCTCTGAGTGTGGTTTTTGTTTGTTTGTTTTGTCTTTTTTTTTGTCCGTGTGTTTATAGTGTGTTTATCTTTTGTGCCATGTCTGATCCTGAGATGGACTGTCTCCTAAATGAGATGAGTGACCTTGTCGATCAGGCTGAACATCAAGCTCACCTCCAACAGCTCATTAGCATGCACCAGGAAGCAGAACCATCCACCAGTCAGCCTTCCACCCGTAATCCATCCACCAGCCAGCCATCAAACAGCAAGCAAGATGTTAGGTGGATTAAGAGGGACAGTGATGGAAACATTATTTACAGCAGGCCCAGATCATCCCGGAAACAAGCAGGTACAATTTTTTTATTACATTAATGTTAATTAATATGTAGACTGCAGATCTAGTTTTGCATCTTGGAATGGTATACAACATGATCAAGTCATGGGTCTGAATTAGAACATATCTGAGGTTATTATTACGTACCTGTGTCTAGCATCAGGTAAAGTTTGTGTCATTGAGTGTAAAAAGTAAAAAAAAATGTTGCTACATCAGGTCCCAGTCACAGCCAGAGTCGAAAGACTGGTGTCTCTCATATCAGGGCTCCGGAAACCAGTGCGGAAATGACCAGTGACTTTCTTTCCATTACTGCAGGTGTGTTATTTATTTTGACTTCACTGGTTCAAACAGTATGTTCATTTATTATAAATTGGCCATTGTTCAATGCTATTCTCTTTTATTATAATAAACTACTGTTTTTAAATATTTTGCCTTGTTTTAACAGAGTCCTTCCTTCAAGAGCTTAAAAGCTCATTGTTTGAGGACATACATGAGGATGAAACGGCACTTCAAGCCTCAACAGACTGGTTGACCCGAAAGAGCCTCATATCAGGGTGGTGGGAGAAAGAGAGACCCCGACTGGTCAACACCATGGTGGCTCGACAACATGTGGCAAAACGGATCTGCCAACATTGTGGAAATGGTCCAGCCGTTATCCGTTGTTGTGACTGCCGACCACACCCATTCCTCTGTGGCCAGTGTGATGTCAGGGTCCACCGAGGTCACGTGTTCCACAACAGGGATTCGATGACCCATGCATTCTTTAATCCATTGCCTCCCACAACTTGTGTTGTGGAGAGGGTTCTAACCCAGTGTGGTAAGTTGTAGTTCTTAAAAGTCACATTCTTAGACTTGACTGAAAAACTGATAGGTCGAAGAAGCCGTCAAGTACATCTTGTTTAAAATAGTTGCCAGTAAATAAATGTTATTCTTTAATGCTTATCCATGTGTTTTTTTTTTTCTTTGGAGATGCCAGAGACAATATGCGGCTGTCAACGAGTATCGTCCAGTGTCATCGCAGGACAGTCCATAGTTGTGGTTACAATGAATGGTAAGAAGAACTTACTAGGTTTGGGTGGGGGTCACTTCTGTAGAAGTGTCTGCAGAATTTCACCCACAGCTATTTGCTGATCACACCTTGTATACTCCCTCATCACAATTATGCACATATACGGATCATGAATATGTTAAATTCATACATGTTACATTGTGCAAGAAATTTTCTTTATCATGGCTGCAAATCTAGAGGTGTCAATAGGTTGTGTGTTCATTTAGATTGGATGGGCCCAAGTATGTGATGGAAAACAATTAACCTTTGTTTGAATGGGGATAGTTAATTTGCCTGACAAAAGTATGACTTCCAATAGAGTGCCTTACAAAATGTTTGTAGAAGTGTCCTCCTGATTCACCTTAGTCACAGGTTCCCATATCAGTTGTCAGAATGACACACTTTGGTCTGTCAGACTTAACGTTGTGTATATATTTCCTTTTTCCAGGGCGATATGATCTCAGATTGCCTCAGATTAGATGCAAAGCATGTGAAGCCACTTGGAGTCCTGGAGTGGATGACCTGATCCGTAATGACTACTGGCCGGCCACTTCTCACTATTCAACTGTGTATGCAACAGATGTCCTTTTTTCTTTTGAAGAGCTGAAGATGGCAGCACCAGGGATATCTAGCCAAGCATTTCTTAGAATGCTGGATCAACGCACTGTTCGCTTTGGCCGTGTAAGTATTTGTGGTAATAATTGCGTAAATCCATAAATTATACTATGAGGGCATTATGGTGATGATAGTACACATGAACATTTACACTGTTTAGGAAACAAATTGTTAAATTTAGACCCTTTATAAACAACCATAAACTCATGTTCTCTTATCAGCAGTTTGCACTGAGACATTTCTGAAAAAAAAAAACCCAGGTCATTCTGAAGATCTCAACTTCAACTCCATTGGCTACAGACTTTGACATCTCCTCAATTTTATTTCCTGATCCCAGAAGTGTTCCCTTGGATTAATGGCCCAAACATAGCACAGGCTATATGGAACAATATGGAAGCTGTTGTTGCATTGCAGGATATGGGACTCACATGTGACCCACTCTGCCCACATTGTAGTGTTCTGTCTTACAGCATACTGTAATGTTTTACCAATAATAAGACTGAAATTATATTATTAAAATAATGTATTGAATACCTTGAAAACATCTACATAAATATTGATAGATTTAGCCATATTATCTTTTTGAATAAATGTTATCTGTGTATCCATGTGAGATAGGCAACTCTGGTCCTGGAGGGCCACTATCCTGCAGAGTTTAGCTTCAGCCCTCAGAAAAACTCACCTGCCTGTATCTATCTAGTAATCTCGAAAACACTGATTGCCTTGTTCAGGTGTGTTTAATTAGGGTTGGAGCTAAACTCTGCAGGATAGTGGCCCTCCAGGACCGGAGTTGCCTATCCCTGATGTAAGATGTATCTAGGAATTGGAAAAATTGTCATGATGAAAGCTTATTTAAGCATGAAAGCATTTATTAGCTTATACAATCACAAAAACAACATACATAGCTCTGACACATAACAAAAATCACAAATGTAAAAAGTGAAGAGCATGTCAAGTGAATACAAAGACCTGGTAGGGACTGACCCTGTGATAAATGATGGGCAGCTGTGGAGTGATTTGCAGTGGTGGTAGTGCAAAAGTAAACAGTGCAGGGATTTCATCAGTGCAAAACTTTGCTATTTCATATGACTATGGAAAAAAGAGTCTGAGCATAATAGTACTGCTTAACAAAAAGAACACAAAGAAGTTAAAATAGATAGAACAACAGAAACTTATAAATATATATATTTAAAAGAAAAGTCAAATCTTGCTCAGAGTCACTACTGGTATCGTATTCCTCAGAATGACTATCAAAGTTAATTTCTGTTTCAGTCAGAACTTGAACATAAAATGTCTTTGCATGCTTTGCCAGGCTGTTACTTGCTTGCTTGTTCTTCAATGTCAAGCTCTTTAGACCTCGGATACCATCTTGAAGCAGGCCCCACGTTTCACCTTACATGTTAAAACACATTGAGCCTTTATTAATTAGAAACATTCAGAAATATTGTAATGTATGCCAATAATAACAAATACATACCTGATGTCACATTAGCAAGCTGGGATGACATCTGCTTCAGGGTGTCTGCACGGGAGCAAAGAGACTTCCAATGCTTGTTCATCTCTGCAATAAGAATCCTCTTCTCCTCCTCAAGTCTCCTTACTGCCATCACAATGTCGAACGCCTTCCTCTTTGTCCTTAGATCTACAGAGTCTGGAATACATGGATGAAACATAAGTCGGTTGTATTTAAGATTAGTGTTTAAAGATTTGCAGGTGGGGGAGGGGGCTCGCGATGTAAGCTCCATTGATGTTTGTATAAACATGATCCAAAGTTTTGTCTCCTCTGGTGTGGCAGGAAACATGCTGGTGAAATTTGGGGAGTACTGTTTTTAATTTGCAGTGATTAAAATCACCCGCGGCAATAAAAGCAGCCTCTGGGTGAGCAGTCTGTTGTTTACTAATGGCTGCATGAAGTTCGTTCAAAGCAAGCTTGGCATTAGCATCCGGTGCAATTTAGACTGCGGTTATTATGGTGGAAGTGAACTCCCGTGGCAGATAAAAAGGTCTACATTTAACCATGAGAAACTCTAGGTTAGCTGAGCAGTGTCTCCCAACAATGACAGTGTTCGTACACCAAGCTTTGTTGACATAAAACCCAGGCCGGCGAAAAGAGGTCAACAAACCATCAGCTGACTTTCACTTAATTTATTAAGAATTATTATTTGTGTTTAAATGTTCTATGCCAACTTACCACTGCGATGAACCTGTCTGGAAAACGGCCTGTCTAAAGCTTCTTTATGAACTTGATGGCGATCTGCAGAAGAAGAAGTTATTTTTAAGAGCAGTAGATGAAGTCACTGATCTCTACGGGACAGTTGGTGAAGGTACGAGTGATTTACCTGCTGGTCGTCAGACTTACGGATCCCTTTGTGCACATTGCCGAAATATCCTCGTCCAATAACTTCTTCCACCTCATAAAATTCAGACAAGGGAACTGTAGAAATGTCCCAAAAGAGCGAGTTAATATATGAGATTCAGAGTCAGAGTCAGACATCTTCACCATGTGACAAACAACCCCTACCAGCACCTAAACCTAACCATTTCAACCCTCTCCTTATTGTCCATGTACTGACCAGTCTCGGACAGGCACTAACCCTACCCAGAACAACCCTGGGTAAAACAGCCCTGCAAAAAATTGCCCGCTTCTGAACACTCTAAATACATATACTGGGTCATTCTAAATACATATACATTAAAAGAATGAGCTAACCTATAAAGGAACACTTTTTATGAATTTTGGAAAATGGGATAAACTGCAATTGGGTGATTTTGCTTTTAGTTTTCCCCAAAACTATACAGTAAATTAACTTGAAAATGAATACAGTGAAAGTCTGGGTCACTCTGAATACATATACATTAAAAGAATGAGCTAACCTATAAAGGAACACTTTTTATGAATTTTGGAAAATGGGATAAACTGCAATTGTTAGGATGCATTTTGTTGTTTTGGGTGAATTTGCTTTTAGTTTTCTCCAAAACTATACAGTAAAATAACTCGAAAATTAATACAATGATAGTCTGGGTCACTCTGAATACATATACATTAAAAGAATGAGCTAACCTGTAAAGCAACCCTTTTTATGAATTTTGAAAAATAGGAAAAAGTACAATTGCAACAATGGAGTTTGATGTTTCGGGTGAATTTGCGTTTAGTTTTCTCCAAAACTATACAGTAAAATAACTTGAAAATGAATACAGTGAAAGTCTGGGTCACTCTGAATACATATACATTAAAAGAATGAGCTAACCTATAAAGGAACACTTTTTATGAAATTTCTAAATGGTGTTTAGAAATAAAATGTAAAAATTAAATTGAGCTCAGTGAAGAAAATATGTATTTTACACAAGTCATGCCTGAAGAAGACACAGAAGGTTGTCGAAACGTCGCGATAAAAGGCTTGTGTACTTGTATATAGTTTAAAATCTTCACAGACCCAAAAATTGTCTACACGGAGCTCACAACGAGCGAATTTATTCTTATTTAAGACCTTTAAAAACAGCGATTTCACGCAATCCACACGTTAGAACACACCAAGAGCTAAATTCAGATGTTTCTGAACTGTTTAAAGTAATAACATGATATATTCGCGGCAGCCAAATGTCCGCGAGCTCGCAATGTATTTCTCTGAACCTTTGAAGTCCACATGACAGCCGCGTTTCGGGGCGAGATCGGACAAATAAATAGGCTACACATTTCATTCACACTGACAAGCTAAACCAACATATGTTATTATTACCGGGTCAGATCTCATTTATAAACTATGTCTCTGGCCAAAGAACAGAGAGAAAGACGAGAGAGAAATGAGCGCTTCATCAGCATTTTTTAAGCGCTTCCAAAAATAATATCACAGCGAATTGAGAGCAGCTCGACAGGTGGATAAGTGTCAAATGTTTTATGTTTACACATCATAAGGTTTCAAACATTAGAAATATACAGCCATACAGGGCCAAAAGATATTTACACAATATTTATTAAATCTATTTGTTCAAAATATTATATTTACAATATATTAGCATTTAAAAAAAACACAGCATTAATAAAAAAATAAATTATGAGGAACATGTTAAATTTGGGAATATATAAACTTACGTAAGGTATTTAATTGACAATTTCATTTAGAGAAAAAAGAAAAACTAAAGCTTAAAATTGTTTGAAAATGCTCATATATTCAATCAAAAACACTAGATCTTCAAATCATATGATAGATTTCCTCATTCTGAACAACTTTGCCTCAGGGACCAATGTTGTCAATTAAGCTGTTAACTAACTGAGGTGCCTAGGCCTAAGAAGCTGCACACACAGCTCCCGAGTGAGAAGAGGATGACAGTTGATTTTTTTGCTCCACCACATACATGGTGTTTAGAAAGAAAATTAAAAAATTATTGGCATATTGCATATTATGGCATATTGGCATATTATAGAGAAATAACGAGGATAATAGGAGATCGTTGAGAATCAACCTTCTGCCGCTGTGTTGAATGAGCGAGAGAGCTGCGTTAGTGCATCGACCTCTATGAATAGCCTAGGTGGGCGTGGCCTGGGTCGTCCCGAAAAAGTGTTAAAATAAGCTTTTACAATTGTGTAAAAAATCGGGGAAAGTTAATGATCTGCTGTAGAGGATTTTTTTTTGTGAGTCAATCCGGTCCAGAAGTGAATTTAAGTGTGTGTTCCATCCTTGCAGGCTGTATGAATGGGTGACGTCATCGTCTGGCCGTTATGGAGTGGCGTCTTTTGAAAGTGCATCCTGCGTCTATAGACCCATTCAAATAAATACAAAGTTTGCACAAGCACATATATCCTTCAAAAAATTCCAATAAAGTCTCCAAAGTATATACTTTTGTCCAATTGTGTATAGTTATATTTCTGTTGGGTATTGGGTGAATTTTAAAAGGTGTATATATTAATTATGTGATTTTATAATCATATATTATGTTGTTGTGATGTTTTTTTAAAAATATTTTTTTTTTCACCCAAATATATTTTAAATATATATGTATAAAAAATTGCCCCTATGATTTTATAATCTTATAACATATGTTGTGTTGTATACATTATTTTACTGTATGGTTCAACATTGTGTGATGATATTTATCAAACTTATTTATGGTTTTAATACAGAGAGAACATTAAAAAAAAAAAATTGTTCTTAAAAAAATGGCGTTGTCCAGGTAAGTACCCTTACCAGTGTGTATAGGCATAGAGATCTGTTTTATTATTTTTATTATTATTATAATATTAATTTCATTTAATGATATATTAGAGACAGGGATAGGAAGTCTAAGGTGAGATCTTTACCTAATCCCAACCATTTTCCAAAGTTCAGAGAGGGAGGCTCGGGCTGAGGTTAGGATTTCTGTAAGTCCAGTCGAATATATAAATAATATTTGTTTATTTATTTATTCATTTATTTTCTAGAGTGTCCAGAAGCGGGCAATTTTTTGTCTCATTGTCATCAAAAGACCAGTCTCATCATCTTAATATCATCTTAATGCTGGATGTGTTTCATTTTTTATCTTCTCCAGATGTTCACTGATGGACTGGAGTGCTGTGGATTATTGTGAGGTTTTTATCTGCTCTCATTCTGATGGCACCCATTCACTGCAGAGCATCCATTGGTGAATTTAATCTTGAAATATAATGACTTTGATCTTGAGTTGGTTTTATTAGTGCTTGGCCGTGCAATCCTCTTTCGTAAGCATCAGCTCCAGCACGTAACAAATACACAAAGATTAATGGGGACTCGTGTCACTGCGAGGACATAAACTGTGCTTATTAGAAATCATACAGGAGGAGATTTTTTTTTTTTTGGTAATGTAATGCTTGTAGTTTTGTGTGAGGTGTAGGTTAAGGGGATAGAAAATACAGTTTGTTCAGTACAATAACCTTTTTATTGTACCCTTACCAGTGTGTATAGGCATAGAGATCTGTTTTATTATTTTATTATTATTATAATATTAATTTCATTTAATAATATATTAGAGACAGGGATAGGAAGTCTAAGGTGAGATCTTTACCTAATCCCAACCATTTTCCAAAGTTCAGAGAGGGAGGCTCGGGCTGAGGTTAGGATTTCTGTAAGTCCAATCGACAGGTCCTGAGGGACCCGAAGACGGTTATGCACTGTTCTCTATATTAGACACATACATAGAGGTCCAAACAACCCCCACGTTGCTGACAAGGGGACACACTGAGGGCAAGATAGTAACACAAAAAAAGTGTACACTAAAACAAAAAAATTAAACTTATAAGAGTGTAAGGGAAGATGAAAGAGTGCTTAAATATATATATATATATATATATATATATATATATATATATATATATATATATATATATATATATATATATATATTATGGAGTCGATTAATCATGATTGATCATATGCAATGAATGGGTTATTTGTCACTGCATTTAAATTATGTAATATTAGATTAGATTAGATTAGATTCAACTTTACTGTCACTGCACATGTAGGTACAAGGCAACGAAATGCAGTTAGCATCTAACCAGAAGTGCAATAAGCAGTAAGTACAGAATAAAGGTCTATTTCACTTTTCAGAAACGCTGTTCTGAGCTAGATATGCTTTAAAACAGCTAGTTTCATCATATGCATGCTCCTGGGAGCATTTTAGGCAGAATTGGTCACTTTTGCATGAAAAGTTACATTGCCACTAGAAATATGCTATTCTCACTCAGAAACGCTGTTCTGTGCTAGATATGCTTTAAAACAGCTAGTTTCATCATATGCATGCTCCTGGGAGCATTTTAGGCAGAATTGGTCACTTTTGCATGAAAAGTTACATTGCCACGAGAAATATGCTATTGTCACTCAGAAACGCTGTTCTGAGCTAGATATGCTTTAAAACAGCTAGTTTCATCATATGCATGCTCCTTGGAGCATTTTAGGCAGAATTGGTCACTTTTGCATGAAAAGTTACATTGCCACTAAAAATATGCTATTCTCACTCAGAAACGCTGTTCTGAGCTAGACATGCTTTAAAACAGCTAGTTTCATCATTTGCATGCTCCTGGGAGCATTTTAGGCAGAATTGGTCACTTTTGCATGAAAAGTTACATTGCCACTAGAAATATATGCTATTCTCACTCAGAAACGCTGTTCTGAGCTAGATATGCTTTAAAACAGATAGTTTCATCATATGCATGCTCCTGGGAGCATTTTAGGCAGAATTGGTCACTTTTGCATGAAAAGTTACATTGCCACTAGAAATATGCTATTCTCACTCAGAAACGCTGTTCTGAGCTAGATATGCTTTAAAACAGCTAGTTTCATCATATGCATGCTCCTGGGAGCATTTTAGGCAGAATTGGTCACTTTTCCGTGAAAAGTTACATTGCCACTAGAAATATGCTATTCTCTCTCAGAAACGCTGTTCTGTGCTAGATATGCTTTAAAACAGCTAGTTTCATCATATGCATGCTCCTGGGAGCATTTTAGGCAGAATTGGTCACTTTTGCATGAAAAGTTACATTGCCACTAGAAATATGCTATTCTCACTCAGAAACGCTGTTCTGAGCTAGATATGCTTTAAAACAGCTAGTTTCATCATATGCATGCTCCTGGCAATGTATATGAGGCAGAATTGGTAACTGTGGCGAGTGGGGCGGGGCCGAGAGGCGTGGGAACGAGGAGTGAGGCCAGGTGTAGTGATTGGAGATGAGCTACACCTGAGCCCCACCGCTAGTATCGAGTCCCACGTAGGAGATGGAAGGATATAAAACTGGAGTGACGACCGTGAAGGACGAGAGAGGACCAGGCCTGGGACATTATTTTATATGTTTGCTTTTTATTTGTGCGCGTCAGTCGCCGTGAGGGGCTGACGCGCTGTTTTGTATTTATTTTGAATATTAAAATTATGTTTTGATTGTGCGCCGGTTCCCGCCTCCTTCTTCCCGACGACTATGGAGTGTGTATCGTTACAGTGGTGCCGAAGCCCGGGAGAAGGAGGGACGCGCTGCTGAAGATCCCTCGCCACTGTGGTGAATCCGCGGTGTCCTCGAGCTGGCGAGGTATTTGCCGCCAGGGACGCTCGAGGCGGTGGGCTGGAGCGAGTTGCCGGGGACGGGCGAGCTCGCTGCTGGCCGCCCACGATATGGAGGGGCGGCTGCCGTCCGTGAGGGAGCGGAGGAGTCGGCGCCGTTCGCCAGGGGGCCGGAGCCTGCTGCCTCCGCGAAGGAATCCGGAGGGGCAGGGAACGGGGGACTCCTGCCGGCTGCCCAAAACCGGAGGAGCCGTCGCCGTCCATCGGGCGGTGGAGGAGTGTCGCGCCGTCCGCCTGAGGGCCGTCCAGTGCCACCGCCAGGCACCGCGGAGGAGATCACCCAGCTGGTGGAGGGCCGAGCAGCAGTGCGTCTGGGAACCAGATTTTTTTTTTTTTCTTTTTCCTCTCTCCCCTCTCTCGTCCTTGTCGCTCCTCCTTCCATCTCCTTTTCTCTCGCCTCGTCTGTCCTACCCCCAGGTTCCCGCAGGTCCCCGTGAGCGGTCTCCCCCGGAGGGAAGGGGGGGGGGGGGGAGTAGAGCGCAGTCTCGGGAGTACCCCCCGGCCTGCGAGGGGCGATGGGGGTATGTGGCGAGTGGGGCGGGGCCGAGAGGCGTGGGAACGAGG